>NC_065452.1:90842744-91055244 GCF_917563875.1 Diabrotica virgifera virgifera
TGGTGGAGGCCGACTTTACGTCACGATTGGACCAATAAAACAGAAGATATAACTAATGCCCTTTGGCTGTATCCTGAAAATACGTAACTAATGCCCCTGATAACGTATAAGATATAATAGAAGCAGTATTTTGATATGTCCAATCCATCCCTCTCTGAGAGATATGCGAGGTATCATGTGATTTAACAAATTGAATAATATAGAAAAAATAAACATAACATCATGCCATAAAGACATTAGATACAAATGATTTAACCACCAGACACAGAAAAATCAAATAGAGCAGAATGTTAAAAAGGAGTTCTGTATCTTCGGTCCTCTTGGTGCAATAGGGACATACGAATTCTCAAATGATACGATTTAACCAATAGAGTTCAGTGACAGAAAAATAAAATACATCATGTCAAAAGGGTCTTAGATACGTATTTTCCGTCCAATCGTAACTTACAGTACTCAACCAATAAAATACAATGGCATAAAAATCAAATACATCAGCATGTCAAAAAGGCTTTAGTATTTTCTTTTCTACTGAGAAAACATCCAAATCTTTCGTAAAATATTATACACGGGCGTTCTTTCTATATGTCCAAACTAGTAAACCTCTTATTTTAACACGCAACTCTCAATATTTACATTATTTCTTCCTAGAAAATATCAGTGTATCAAAATGGAATACAAATATATGCAAACCACCAATTGCTAATCTATCATTATATCGCTAATACCTTAAATACATATCAGATAAATTCTTTCGCTAAGTCCAAAACCACCGATAATTTCTCCACATTATTTTCAAACCAGATTTAGAGTTCTAGTCAAGCATAAAAATCAATACATCAGCATGTCAAAAGGGTTTTAGTATTTTCGTTTCTATTAAGAAACATCCAAACTTTTCGTATACTATCGTGTTGTATACTTTTGTACACTATTGGTTTTTATAATTTGTTTAAATTTTTTTAATAAATGTAGCAATAACTTCGAAATTATGGCATTTAGTTGTAGGGAAAATAACATGAAAAATAATCAGTATTTCTTTAGGACTTCAAAACTCAAATAACGGACTTCTTGTCCTATTAGAAATACGGGAATTGGATTTCCAGAAAAACGGAAAATCTGACAACAATGTAATTGTCACTATAATATAGACCGCCTCAGAAAATTCATACCCATCAAAATCTATAAAAATCTTGCAAGCCGTTTCCGAGATAATTGAGTGTTTCCATACATAAAACTCACTCTGTATGCAAACCAGATTTAGAGTTCTAGTCAGACATAAAAATCAAATACATCAGCATGTCAAAAGGGCTTTATTATTTTCGTTTTTACTGAGAAACATCCAAATCTTTCGTACTCTATTATACACAGGCGTTCTTTCATTATATCCAAACTAGTAAACCTCTTATTTTTACCATGCAACTCTCAATATTTACATTATCTCTCCCTAGGTGCAAAATGTCAGTATATGATGCATAAATATATGCAAGCCCACTAATTGCTAAATCTATCATTATATCGATAATACCTACAATACATATCAGATAAATTCTTTCGCTAAGTCCAAACCACCGATATTTCTCATATTATTTTCAAACCAGATTTAGAGTTCTAATCAGTTGGAGAATACAAATTTTTGTTATAAAGTACGTTTTAAATGTGATCTCAAATAAAATCCATGCATAAAACAAATTGAATTCATCGATATGAAAAAGAACTTCGGACTTAGTGCAATATAAATGACAAAGACAAAAAATATATCTAAAAGGAAGATATCTAATAGAAATAGGTCGCAAATTTTCAAAGCAAAAGTCTTTTAGTATAATTAGAGTAATCCGATTGAGAAAATTACTTATTATGGGTATACACAAGTTAATAATAAGCAAAAAAATCGAACTTCTATTGATCCAATCAAAAAAAATCAAATACATTTGTACTATGAGAATGATCTCCGAAAGGGAAATCGATAGGTCAAAATAAACTAATTTTAAAGTAAAAATGTGGCTTATTCACAATAAAAATAATAAATAATAAATTTTCTTGCGCTCCTTATTGTTTTACGAAAGATACAAAAAAAAACACGAAAAATACACGATACGTAGGTAGAAAATAATGTCATTATTAATTATGACTTAATCATTCTTTCGAATGTTTTTAGTACGCATGACTCTAAGAATTTACCCTGGTATGATTCTGGTTTCGAAGGATCTTTGGGACGGTTTTAAAATTAATTCGAACTAGGTGTCGAAGGATCTTTGGACGGTTTTAAAATAATTCGAACTAAAATATATTCTTACCAACCATCTGGAAACTTAAGGTGTGTGTCGATATAATTCTTTATTTGCACTAACGCCATTACTACAATCGGAATTTTTCTTAATCATTCTATAATTCTATAAGTACAGTATTTTAATTGCATTTTAAACAGGTTTCTAATTCACTTATGGAAAAATTAGAATTAGAATCAGAATCAGATTAGAACTTTCATATTGTGATACATTTGTATATGGAAGAAAATAATACGGTATGTATAAGATACAAAATTCAAGCATTGGAAAAGCCATACAAGAGGCACACCAAATTCAAAAATCTTGACTATTTCGTCTAAACATGAATTAAAATTTCTAGTTCTATCTTCTAGCTTCTCATCCAGCTTGAAATAGGATATTAGTATTCATATTTATTATTTTAAAATTTTAAGATATCGTGTCTTTTGTTGTAGGTATACTGTCACATTTTCAATACATATTACCCAATTTTTACTTACCCATCATCGAGTTAATTTATAAATGCAATAAGTAACTCCTTAAGATATGCTTTCAAAAAACGCTACCAACCAATCTCCTTCATATTGGCTAGTTTCAAATGTATTTCTACAATTACACCATTATTTGCCGAAATATTTTAAAGCAGTGTTGACAACGTCTAAAAAACTGTACATAATTTGGTACATAAATATCAAAAATGATGATCAAAATTGCTTTTATTAGATGATTATTAGCTCTCTTTATCCAGCTTAACAAAATGAGAAAAGTGCTCTGCACAAGAGATCTAAGGTTAGAGCTAAGAATAAGGTTGGCTAGGTGCTACGTTTTCTCGACTCTGTTTTACGGAATGGAAGCTTGGACCTTGAATGCTGCATCAATGAAAAAACTGGAATCATTCGAGATGTGGGTATATAGAAGAATTCTAAAAATATCATGGACAGAACACGTCACAAACAAAGAGGTTCTGAGAAAGATGAACAAAGAAATGGAAGTCTTAAATACAATTAAAACCAGAAAATTGGAATATCTCGGACATATTACACGTGGAGAGAGATACAACTTGCTCCAACTCATTATGCAGGGAAAGATTCAAGGAAAAAGAAGCATAGGGAGACGCAGAATATCGTGGCTGCGCAACCTGAGAGAATGGTACGGATGTACATCAAACGAACTTTTCAGAGCAGCTGTCTCCAAGGTCCGAATAGCTATGATGATTGCCGACCTCCGTCGCGGAGATGGCACTTGAAGAAGAAGATCCAGCTAAAATAAAATAAATAAAGAACTTACATCGTCATATCCATATACTGTTTTGAAAACCGAGGACTTGGAAGCTCCAATAAGTCATAACTCGAAGTTTGAAATAGTAAATAGTATATCAGTGAATGTTTATGCTTTGGAATTAAATCAAGTTAAGGAAAAATAATTTTACGAATTAGTGCCTGCTTGCCTAAACAAAACAAACTTGATAGACATGTAAATTTGAATCTTATTCAGGATAAATATTTTCTAAAATTAAATGATTACCTACGACTCTCATCGTAGTGACGATGGAAATATTGAAATAAAATATCATTACTTCTGGAAAAAAAGGTGTCTAGGTTGTTACACTATATAACCAAAAAAGAAAACTAATTCACCCAGATTTATTGGAAAAATTTACTGTTTCACCGTATCATTAAAATCTTACAAAAAAAGAAATATCGAATTAAATAAACAATACATAATAGAACTAAGAAGTAAATTACGAATATCAGAGTGCATGAGATACGAAATAAACATCTTACAAGCAAAACTATCGATACAACAAATACATATTATATACATTATTCACTTGAAAATTTTAAAGTAATGTTGGCTGAATGTCCAAGAAACTGAGTATATTTAGCCTCTTTTACAATATTTCTGAAAAACTTCAACGAATTTGTCTATTTAGCGAAAAAAAAAATCTAATTCACGCAGTTTTATCGGAAAACTTTGCTATTTACCATTTTTATTCACTGTCTTTTTAATCTGTTGAGTAACATCTTTAATTTATTTTGATTTTTAAGAAGTTTTCTAACCTCCTCTAATTACGATTTTTTGTAGAATTTGGACTGGTTGTATTGAATTATGATAGGTATGTGTATCTGATTACGCAATAATTTCAAAGAGACATTCTTTGTAGCTTAGTATAAATTGGTCTTCTAATACTAAAATATTATAAAAAAATAATAGAGTAAAGCAATACAGGAGACTTAAAAAAGGTTTAAAATCTCATGAAATCTTGTTTATTTAGTCTAAACATGAATTAAAATTTATATTGTTCATACTTATTATTTCAAGAATTTTAAGATCGTTTCTAATTATCCATCATCCAGTTAATTTATAAATTATGAAATAGGTATCACTATGATATATTATGCAGCAATAACTATGTTTTCAAAAACTATACCAACCAATCTCTTTCATTCTGACGATGTATTTATACAATTACAACATTATTTACTTAAAAAGTTTAAAGCAATGTTGGCTGAATGCCCAAAAAACTGAGTATATTTAGCCTATTTTACAATATTTCTGAAAAACTTCAACGAATTTTTCTATTTACCGAAAAAAAAAATCTAATTCACACAGTTTTATTGGAAAAATTTACTATTTCACCATTTTATTCACTGTCTTTTTAATCTGTTGAGTAACATCTTTAATTTATTTTGATTTTTATGAAGTTGTCTAACCTCGTGTAATTACGATTTTTTTGTAGAATTTGGATTGGTTTTATAGGATTATGATAGGTATGTGTATCTGAAAACACAATAATTCCAAAGAGACATTCGTTGTAGCTTAGTGTAAATTGGTCTTCTAATACTAAAACATTATAAAACATAATAGATTAAAGTAATACAGGAGACTTAAAAAAGTGTTAAAATCTCATGGTACAAAAAAGAAAATGTCTCGAGTGTGAATTTAAAAATGGAGTTACTACAAAAAAGAAGATGGTACATACCTTTGAATATTAAAAAATATTTGAAAAATTTTAATTTTTTTTGTAGATTGTGTAGTTAATACTAAAAATTAGTAAGGAAATAAAAATGATTATAAATTAAAAAAATCTTCGACGTTTGTTCTTAGAGCATGTGAAACATTAATAATTACCAAAAAATTTCAGTAGGTACCTTTAAATATTAAAAGTATTTGAAAAATTTTAATTTTTGTAGATTGTGTAGTTAATACTAAAAAATTAGTATGGAAATAAAAATACATATCAATTAAAAAAAATCTTCAGCGTTTGTTCTTAGAGCGTAGTTCGAGTATGCCCGAACTTTCCCGATCCCCAATATATCTACTTCTTCTTGTAGTGCTCATCCATTTTGGATGTTGACGATTATCCTAGAAATATATACTTTGCATACTAATGTACTGAAAAGATTTGTAGTTGTTGTGCTGCACCACATATATAGATTTTTTAGCCAGAAAATCCTTCACCTTCCTGGTTTTCTTCTACTTTTCTCTGTAAAATTAGTTGCAGCAGTTCATATCTTCGCTCTTTCTTACAATGTGTCGGATGTATTCGATTTTAACTGTTTTATTGTGGGTACCAGCTCTTTTTCTTTTTTAATTCTTAATAAAATAATCTAATTAGTTATGTGATCTGAGTAAGATATATACAAAAATAAGAAAAAAATGTTTTATTTCTTTGGAATAAAATAAAAAAGCCAAGTTGGTTGACTGGTTTAAAGTATTGCAGTGCAGGGGATTTGAACCTATGATCCAACACTTACTTATTTTCAATGCAATGTAACAAAGTCTTAAATCGCTCGACCAACGTGGCTTTGGAACTTTGCTCTAAAAAACAACGATGATATTCACATGTTATGACATTCCTATTGACAATAAAAAGAAATAAAATGTTTTTCAAATAATATTTTATTCAAAATACTGTTATTTAGAGTGTGAGCTTTATGATTATAAATAAAAAAATCTTTGACGTTTGTTCTTAGAGCATGTGAAACATTAATAATTACCAAAAAATTACGGTACCTTTAAATATTAAAAGTATTTGAAAAATTTTAATTTTTGTAGATTGTGTAGTTAATACCAAAAATTAGTGTGGAAATAAAAATAAATATCAACTAAAAAAAAATTTTCAGCGTTTGTTCTTAGAGCGTAGTTCGAGTATGCCCGAACTTTCCCGATTTCCCAATATTAGCTGTGAGTTTTGGCTTAGGATACCCATATAAAAAGCATGGAAAACGAAAAGTTTCAGCGTTTGTTCTTAGAGCGTAGTTCGAGTATGCCCGAACTTTCCCGATTTCCCAATATTAGCTGTGAGTTTTGGCATAGGATACCCATATAAAAAGCATGGAAAACGGAAAGTTTACCTTGGACAAGTGACGGCGTCACTTGTCCAAGGTAAACTTTCCGTTTTCCATGCTTTTTATATGGGTATCCTATGCCAAAACTCACAGCTAATATTGGGAAATCGGGAAAGTTCGGGCATACTCGAACTACGCTCTAAGAACAAACGCTGAAACTTTTCGTTTTCCATGCTTTTTATATGGGTATCCTAAGCCAAAACTCACAGCTAATATTGGGAAATCGGGAAAGTTCGGGCATACTCGAACTACGCTCTAAGAACAAACGCTGAAAATTTTTTTTTAGTTGATATTTATTTTTATTTCCACACTAATTTTTGGTATTAACTACACAATCTACAAAAATTAAAATTTTTCAAATACTTTTAATATTTAAAGGTACCGTAATTTTTTGGTAATTATTAATGTTTCACATGCTCTAAGAACAAACGTCAAAGATTTTTTTATTTATAATCATAAAGCTCACACTCTAAATAACAGTATTTTGAATAAAATATTATTTGAAAAACATTTTATTTCTTTTTATTGTCAATAGGAATGTCATAACATGTGAATATCATCGTTGTTTTTTAGAGCAAAGTTCCAAAGCCACGTTGGTCGAGCGATTTAAGACTTTGTTACATTGCATTGAAAATAAGTAAGTGTTGGATCATAGGTTCAAATCCCCTGCACTGCAATACTTTAAACCAGTCAACCAACTTGGCTTTTTTATTTTATTCCAAAGAAATAAAACATTTTTTTCTTATTTTTGTATATATCTTACTCAGATCACATAACTAATTAGATTATTTTATTAAGAATTAAAAAGAAAAAGAGCTGGTACCCACAATAAAACAGTTAAAATCGAATACATCCGACACATTGTAAGAAAGAGCGAAGATATGAACTGCTGCAACTAATTTTACAGAGAAAAGTAGAAGAAAACCAGGAAGGTGAAGGATTTTCTGGCTAAAAAATCTATATATGTGGTGCAGCACAACAACTACAAATCTTTTCAGTACATTAGTATGCAAAGTATATATTTCTAGGATAATCGTCAACATCCAAAATGGATGAGCACTACAAGAAGAAGTAGATATATTGGGGATCGGGAAAGTTCGGGCATACTCGAACTACGCTCTAAGAACAAACGCTGAAGATTTTTTTTAATTGATATGTATTTTTATTTCCATACTAATTTTTTAGTATTAACTACACAATCTACAAAAATTAAAATTTTTCAAATACTTTTAATATTTAAAGGTACCTACTGAAATTTTTTGGTAATTATTAATGTTTCACATGCTCTAAGAACAAACGTCGAAGATTTTTTTAATTTATAATCATTTTTATTTCCTTACTAATTTTTAGTATTAACTACACAATCTACAAAAAAAATTAAAATTTTTCAAATATTTTTTAATATTCAAAGGTATGTACCATCTTCTTTTTTGTAGTAACTCCATTTTTAAATTCACACTCGAGACATTTTCTTTTTTGTACCATGAGATTTTAACACTTTTTTAAGTCTCCTGTATTACTTTAATCTATTATGTTTTATAATGTTTTAGTATTAGAAGACCAATTTACACTAAGCTACAACGAATGTCTCTTTGGAATTATTGTGTTTTCAGATACACATACCTATCATAATCCTATAAAACCAATCCAAATTCTACAAAAAAATCGTAATTACACGAGGTTAGACAACTTCATAAAAATCAAAATAAATTAAAGATGTTACTCAACAGATTAAAAAGACAGTGAATAAAATGGTGAAATAGTAAATTTTTCCAATAAAACTGTGTGAATTAGATTTTTTTTTTCGGTAAATAGAAAAATTCGTTGAAGTTTTTCAGAAATATTGTAAAATAGGCTAAATATACTCAGTTTTTTGGGCATTCAGCCAACATTGCTTTAAACTTTTTAAGTAAATAATGTTGTAATTGTATAAATACATCGTCAGAATGAAAGAGATTGGTTGGTATAGTTTTTGAAAACATAGTTATTGCTGCATAATATATCATAGTGATACCTATTTCATAATTTATAAATTAACTGGATGATGGATAATTAGAAACGATCTTAAAATTCTTGAAATAATAAGTATGAACAATATAAATTTTAATTCATGTTTAGACTAAATAAACAAGATTTCATGAGATTTTAAACCTTTTTTAAGTCTCCTGTATTGCTTTACTCTATTATTTTTTTATAATATTTTAGTATTAGAAGACCAATTTATACTAAGCTACAAAGAATGTCTCTTTGAAATTATTGCGTAATCAGATACACATACCTATCATAATTCAATACAACCAGTCCAAATTCTACAAAAAATCGTAATTAGAGGAGGTTAGAAAACTTCTTAAAAATCAAAATAAATTAAAGATGTTACTCAACAGATTAAAAAGACAGTGAATAAAAATGGTAAATAGCAAAGTTTTCCGATAAAACTGCGTGAATTAGATTTTTTTTTTCGCTAAATAGACAAATTCGTTGAAGTTTTTCAGAAATATTGTAAAAGAGGCTAAATATACTCAGTTTCTTGGACATTCAGCCAACATTACTTTAAAATTTTCAAGTGAATAATGTATATAATATGTATTTGTTGTATCGATAGTTTTGCTTGTAAGATGTTTATTTCGTATCTCATGCACTCTGATATTCGTAATTTACTTCTTAGTTCTATTATGTATTGTTTATTTAATTCGATATTTCTTTTTTTGTAAGATTTTAATGATACGGTGAAACAGTAAATTTTTCCAATAAATCTGGGTGAATTAGTTTTCTTTTTTGGTTATATAGTGTAACAACCTAGACACCTTTTTTTCCAGAAGTAATGATATTTTATTTCAATATTTCCATCGTCACTACGATGAGAGTCGTAGGTAATCATTTAATTTTAGAAAATATTTATCCTGAATAAGATTCAAATTTACATGTCTATCAAGTTTGTTTTGTTTAGGCAAGCAGGCACTAATTCGTAAAATTATTTTTCCTTAACTTGATTTAATTCCAAAGCATAAACATTCACTGATATACTATTTACTATTTCAAACTTCGAGTTATGACTTATTGGAGCTTCCAAGTCCTCGGTTTTCAAAACAGTATATGGATATGACGATGTAAGTTCTTTATTTATTTTATTTTAGCTGGATCTTCTTCTTCAAGTGCCATCTCCGCGACGGAGGTCGGCAATCATCATAGCTATTCGGACCTTGGAGACAGCTGCTCTGAAAAGTTCGTTTGATGTACATCCGTACCATTCTCTCAGGTTGCGCAGCCACGATATTCTGCGTCTCCCTATGCTTCTTTTTCCTTGAATCTTTCCCTGCATAATGAGTTGGAGCAAGTTGTATCTCTCTCCACGTGTAATATGTCCGAGATATTCCAATTTTCTGGTTTTAATTGTATTTAAGACTTCCATTTCTTTGTTCATCTTTCTCAGAACCTCTTTGTTTGTGACGTGTTCTGTCCATGATATTTTTAGAATTCTTCTATATACCCACATCTCGAATGATTCCAGTTTTTTCATTGATGCAGCATTCAAGGTCCAAGCTTCCATTCCGTAAAACAGAGTCGAGAAAACGTAGCACCTAGCCAACCTTATTCTTAGCTCTAACCTTAGATCTCTTGTGCAGAGCACTTTTCTCATTTTGTTAAGCTGGATAAAGAGAGCTAATAATCATCTAATAAAAGCAATTTTGATCATCATTTTTGATATTTATGTACCAAATTATGTACAGTTTTTTAGACGTTGTCAACACTGCTTTAAAATATTTCGGCAAATAATGGTGTAATTGTAGAAATACATTTGAAACTAGCCAATATGAAGGAGATTGGTTGGTAGCGTTTTTTGAAAGCATATCTTAAGGAGTTACTTATTGCATTTATAAATTAACTCGATGATGGGTAAGTAAAAATTGGGTAATATGTATTGAAAATGTGACAGTATACCTACAACAAAAGACACGATATCTTAAAATTTTGAAATAATAAATATGAATACTAATATCCTATTTCAAGCTGGATGAGAAGCTAGAAGATAGAACTAGAAATTTTAATTCATGTTTAGACGAAATAGTCAAGATTTTTGAATTTGGTGTGCCTCTTGTATGGCTTTTCCAATGCTTGAATTTTGTATCTTATACATACCGTATTATTTTCTTCCATATACAAATGTATCACAATATGAAAGTTCTAATCTGATTCTGATTCTAATTCTAATTTTTCCATAAGTGAATTAGAAACCTGTTTAAAATGCAATTAAAATACTGTACTTATAGAATGATTAAGAAAATTTCCGATTGTAGTAATGGCGTTAGTGCAAATAAAGAATTATATCGACACACACCTTAAGTTTCCAGATGGTTGGTAAGAATATATTTAGTTCGAATTATTTTAAAACCGTCCAAAGATCCTTCGACACCTAGTTCGAATTATTTTAAAACCGTCCAAAGATCCTTCGAAACCAGAATCATACCAGGGTAAATTCTTAGAGTCATGCGTACTAAAAACATTCGAAAGAATGATTAAGTCATAATTAATAATGACATTATTTTCTACCTACGTATCGTGTATTTTTCGTGTTTTTTTTGTATCTTTCGTAAAACAATAAGGAGCGCAAGAAAATTTATTATTTATTATTTTTATTGTGAATAAGCCACATTTTTACTTTAAAATTAGTTTATTTTGACCTATCGATTTCCCTTTCGGAGATCATTCTCATAGTACAAATGTATTTGATTTTTTTTGATTGGATCAATAGAAGTTCGATTTTTTGCTTATTATTAACTTGTGTATACCCATAATAAGTAATTTTCTCAATCGGATTACTCTAATTATACTAAAAGACTTTTGCTTTGAAAATTTGCGACCTATTTCTATTAGATATCTTCCTTTTAGATATATTTTTTGTCTTTGTCATTTATATTGCACTAAGTCGAAGTTCTTTTTCATATCGATGAATTCAATTTGTTTTATGCATGGGATTTTATTTGAGATCACATTTAAAACGTACTTTATAACAAAAATTTGTATTCTCCAACTGATTAGAACTCTAAATCTGGTTTGAAAATAATATGAGAAATATCGGTGGTTTGGACTTAGCGAAAGAATTTATCTGATATGTATTGTAGGTATTATCGATATAATGATAGATTTAGCAATTAGTGGCTTGCATATATTTATGCTTCATATACTGACATTTTGCACCTAGGGAGAGATAATGTAAATATTGAGAGTTGCATGGTAAAAATAAGAGGTTTACTAGTTTGGACATAATGAAAGAACGCCTGTGTATAATAGAGTACGAAAGATTTGGATGTTTCTCAGTAAAAACGAAAATAATAAAGCCCTTTTGACATGCTGATGTATTTGATTTTTATGTCTGACTAGAACTCTAAATCTGGTTTGCATACAGAGTGAGTTTTATGTATGGAAACACTCAATTATCTCGGAAACGGCTTGCAAGATTTTTATAGATTTTGATGGGTATGAATTTTCTGAGGCGGTCTATATTATAGTGACAATTACATTGTTGTCAGATTTTCCGTTTTTCTGGAAATCCAATTCCGTATTTCTAATAGGACAAGAAGTCGTTATTTGAGTTTTGAAGTCCTAAAGAAATACTGATTATTTTTCATGTTATTTTCCCTACAACTAAATGCCATAATTTCGAAGTTATTGCTACATTTATTAAAAAAATTTAAACAAATTATAAAAACCAATAGTGTACAAAAGTATACAACACGATAGTATACGAAAAGTTTGGATGTTTCTTAATAGAAACGAAAATACTAAAACCCTTTTGACATGCTGATGTATTTGATTTTTATGCTTGACTAGAACTCTAAATCTGGTTTGAAAATAATGTGAGAAATATCGGTGGTTTGGACTTAGCGAAAGAATTTATCTGATATGTATTTTAGGTATTAGCGATATAATGATAGATTTAGCAATTGGTGGTTTGCATATATTTGTATTCCATTTTGATACACTGATATTTTCTAGGAAGAAATAATGTAAATATTGAGAGTTGCGTGTTAAAAATAAGAGGTTTACTAGTTTGGACATATAGAAAGAACGCCCGTGTATAATATTTTACGAAAGATTTGGATGTTTCTCAGTAGAAAAGAAAATACTAAAGCCTTTTTGACATGCTGATGTATTTGATTTTTATGCCATTGTATTTTATTGGTTGAGGTACTGTAAGTTACGATTGGACGGAAAATACGTATCTAAGACCCTTTTGACATGATGTATTTTATTTTTCTGTCACTGAACTCTATTGGTTAAATCGTATCATTTGAGAATTCGTATGTCCCTATTGCACCAAGAGGACCGAAGATACAGAACTCCTTTTTAACATTCTGCTCTATTTGATTTTTCTGTGTCTGGTGGTTAAATCATTTGTATCTAATGTCTTTATGGCATGATGTTATGTTTATTTTTTCTATATTATTCAATTTGTTAAATCACATGATACCTCGCATATCTCTCAGAGAGGGATGGATTGGACATATCAAAATACTGCTTCTATTATATCTTATACGTTATCAGGGGCATTAGTTACGTATTTTCAGGATACAGCCAAAAGGGCATTAGTTATATCTTCTGTTTTATTGGTCCAATCGTGACGTAAAAGTCGGGCCTCCACCACAAAACGAGACAAAAATGAGCAGAATGGACCTTAAATTTTTTTTTAATTTCCCCCAGCATCTGGGGAAAAATTGATTTTCTATCTAACTCTAATACACAGACTCTTATGGGAGGCGCTGTTGCTAGATGTTGCGAAATGCCCAGTTTGTCAGTAGATCTAGGAAATTTTTTTGTGCGCCCATACCGTTGGGCACTACATACCTACAACTTTTATTGTCTATGCCTCTCTACGTTACGCCATTTAGGCATGTCTACAACTTTTATTGTCCACGTCTCTCCTTACGTCTATGCCTCTCTACGTTAATCCGTTTAGGTACTACATGCCTACAACTTTTATTGTCTATACCTCTCTTTTTACTTGTGTATATATAATTTTCTCAATCGAATTACTCTAAAAGACTTTTGCTTTGAAAATTTGCTATCTTTTTCTATTAAATATCTTCCTTCTAGATTTTTTTTGTCTTTGTCATTTATAATGCACTCAGTCGAAGTTCTTTTTCATATCGATGAATTCAATTTGTTTTATGTATGGGATTTTGAGATCACATTTAGAACGAATTATGGTAGATTCCTTCAACGTAATATCTGTATCAGGACAAATTGGAATAAAAATAGCGAGTTTAACTAAAAATACTGAAATGGAATAAAAATGGTGAATTGGAATAAAAATGGCGAATTGGTGGCACCAAATGTTATGGCCGTAGATAAAATATAGTATGCAGCTCGTAACGGTTAGTTTATGGATTAAATAACATATTCGATACTCCCCACACCTTTAACGTACCACAATCTCCAATCAGACCAATGCTAATGAGATGTCACCA
Organism: Diabrotica virgifera virgifera; assembly: GCF_917563875.1. Taxonomy (NCBI): domain Eukaryota; kingdom Metazoa; phylum Arthropoda; class Insecta; order Coleoptera; family Chrysomelidae; genus Diabrotica; species Diabrotica virgifera. The sequence goes on from NC_065452.1 coordinate 90,856,824, forward strand.
TCGCTTACACATAAATTATGTTACGGTCGTAGATAAAATATATGCCTCTCTACGTTAAGCCGTTTAGGTACTACATACCTACAACTTTTATTGTCTATGCCTCTCTTTTTACTTGTGTATATATAATTTTCTCAATCGAATTACTCTAAAAGACTTTTGCTTTGAAAAATTGCAATCTTTTTCTATTACATATCTTCCTTCTAGATTTTTTTTGTCTTTGTCATTAGGTACTACATACCTACAACTTTTATTGTCTATGCCTCTCTTTTTACTTGTGTATATATAATTTTCTCAATCGAATTACTCTAAAAGACTTTTGCTTTGAAAATTTGCAATCTTTTTCTATTAAATATCTTCCTTCTAGATTTTTTTTTGTCTTTGTCAACTCAGTCGAAGTTCTTTTTCATATCGATGAATATATTCGTTACTACCCACACCTTTAACGTACCACAATCTCCAATCAGACCAATGCTAACGAGATGTATAGCGCCAACTATCGGATAATAGCTGAATTATGGTAGATTTCTTCGACGTAATGTCAAGGAAAATTGGATAAAAATGGCGAATTTGAATAAAAATTGACTAAAAATGGCGTCATCCAGCGGCTAATAGGTAAACTATGGTAGATTTCTTCGATGTAATGTCAAGGAAAATTGGGTTAAAAATGGTGAATTTGAATAAAAATGGCGAATTTGAATAAAAATGGCGAATTGGAATAAAAATGCCGAATATGTTACGGTCGTAGATAAAATATAGTATGCAACTCGTAATGCTTAGATTTCTGCACGTGATTGGTTTAAATAACATATTATGTTATGGTCGTAGATAAAATATAGTATATGTAACGTGCTTCTTTCCAACGATCCCTTTGTACGTCACGATCCAACACCCCCCTTTCCAATACCTCACACGTCGGACCAATAACACCGGAGATATGCTTTAGTGCCGTTTTGGCTATGCCGCCATCTTTGTTTTTTGTGTTAACGTATTCGTTACCTCCTCCCCTTTCCGATGATACCTCACACGTCACGATCGGACCAATAACAACGGAGATATGCTTTAGTGCCATTTTGGCTATGCTGCATCTTTGTTTTTTTTGTGTTAACGTATTCGTTACCTCCTCCCCTTTCCTATGATACCTCACATGTCACGATCGGACCAATAACAACGGAGATATGCTTTAGTGCCGTTTTGGCTATGCCGCCATCTAAAAATACTGAAATGGAATAAAAATGGCGGATTGGTGTCATCTAGCGGAAAATAACTATGGTAGATTCCATTATGGAAGATTACTTGTGACGTCAGCATCTATCTCACTCTTACTCATTGGGAAGGTACTTCTCTCTCTAACACATTGATTTCCCTATACCTATAGTCATAGAAACATAGCCATTCTACTGCAACTGTTTAAACAATACTTCACCAACAATAATCAAATTAGTTTGATTTTTGTGGAATTAAAATATTAAAATACAACAAAATATAGTGTAAGAAAATAATATATTAGATAAAGATTGGAAGAAATTTTGGTCAAGTGGAAATCAACTTGTGTGAATCGAACACCGCTGTCGCCGAAAATTCCTGACGCCGTGGTAGTTAATGGATTTTAATTTTAAAAATTTCAAATGAAAAGTACGGTATTCTTCTATATGTAAAAACAATTTCAACTTGGTATCTACTTTATTTTCAGTCCTGCAACATTTTGAAAAAATGAATTTTTTTTGAGAAAGCTAGATTGCAAAATTTATTTTGCAAAATCTGTTGCACCGATATTATTGAAATTTACAGTATTGTTTAACTATATTATATAGTTTTTCTGGGTAAAATATGAAGGTCCTAAGTGTAGCATAAATGGTTGAGGAACGTAAAATGAAAATACTTGTTTTTATGGTTTTTTCGCAATTATTGCTATTTTGCAACAAAGGTGACAATTTTTAAAATTTGTAACCAATCCTATATTGTAGGAAATTTAATTACGCAACTTTTATATCAGTACAACTTTTCTCGAAAGTGAATACTTTGAAAGTTATAATCAAAAAACGAAAAAATTAATCGAATTTTTCCTTCATTTTTTGACATTTTGATTATTTAAACAATGTTCCGGACATTTTTGAGTGGGAGGATAACCCAATTATTATTATAGGAGTTAATTTCAAGAAATTTCTGCAAAAAAATATGAGTCACCTCTCAACGTCCATCTAAAAACAGATGCTCCCTGGACTAATACGATATATGCCCTTCATTAAACAGAGAACTGGTGTATAAAAGATAACCTCTCTGTGAAACCTTCCAAAACTAAATTAGTAGCCTTCGCTAATAAGAGGAAGCTTATTGGACTGAGTCAGCTGAAATTATTTGGAGAAAAACTAGAAAGAATTAATAAGGTCAAGTATCTAGGGGTAACACTGGATTCCAAACTCAATTGGAGTACTCATATTAAAATATAACCAAACCTTCTGGAACTGCAGACGAGTTGTAGGTAAAACCTAGGGTTAAAACCAAAGGTAATATGTTGGTTATACATATATCAGTGATACGACGGACAGTTACTTATGTTTCAGTAGTTTGGTGTAAAAATGCCACTATTAAACGACTAACAACTACAACTATTATAAAGCATCTAAATCATGCGTTACTTATGATTTAAAATTAAAACTTTGAACACATGAACAAATATAAATAAACATGCAATAGTGATAAAGAATTTAAGAATTTTTTTACCTGTTGCTATAAATACGGCTGTTACAATATTCGCGGCGTGCGCGTTAAAACCTCCAATACTTCCTGCTATAGCAGAGCCGACCATATTTTTGGAGTAGTTAACATCTACTAAAGCACTCACTGTTGTTTTTAATACTGTGGTTACTATTTTAGATGGAATCACTGCTTCACACACAACTGATTTACCTCTACCTTCAATCCTGAAAGAAAAATGATATCCATTCATAAATAAGTAGATATAAATATTCTGCTTATCAATTAAAAAACTTTATTACATAGATATTAACAATGTCAGGGATAAGTGCGGGGTAGATCGAGTAGCTCTGCGGTTACCACAGCCGGTCTCAAGCCCGGATAAAATGTGAAGGGTTATTGACAACGTTAACAATCTACTAATGGTAAAAACGAATACTGCTCAAAAAAACAATCGGAAGCCTTGGAACTGGATTGATAATATAAAGATAACCACGACAAGAAATAAGGACAAGAGAAAAATCTCCAAAAGCCAGATGAGAATCATTATATGGAACATCAAATTGCTCAACACAAGACACCAAGAAATAGCTCAATTGCTGAAAGAGAAACAAATATAAAAAAGAAAGGAAAAGGACAATCAAAATTAGGTGAATATATACTAATCTACAGTACAGTAGCAAAAGAAAACAGGGTCAAAGAAAGTGTAACCTTACTAATACACCAAAGATACTGAAATCACCTTAAAGAGTATCAATACGTACCAGAAAGGAATATAACAACCCAGATAAGAATGGAGAAGGAAGACCTGAAGATCATCGGAGTATACGGTCCAGAAAATAACAAGCTCCAAACCACAAGGGAAAAAATTTTATGACGAATTACAAGTAGTAGATCAAGTCACAGGGTAGTATATTATACTGGATAATTTTAGCGCTCGAATAGGCAACCAAGTAATACCCGGAATTAAGCAAAAACATAACGAGAATGTCAAAAACGAAAATGGAGAACTGATAATAAATTTCTGCACGAATAAAGAACTTACAATAAAACAATACACTTTTGACCAGAAAGACAAACACAAATATACATTCAATAACACCCGTGGACAAAGATCTATGATTATAACCATATTATAACTATGTATATGTTGTAAACAACAGAGACACACATCCATTAAAAATATTCAATGTATTCAATCAGCGGATGTAGATAGCGACCATAACCTAGTATTATGTAAAATAAGAATCATCAGGAAAAACTTCACACCCAAGAGAGAGGTACGGAATCTACAGAATGCTTATGCAGAAAAAGGATATCAGAGAATATAGCTGAGAATGAAATATTAGAAAACGTCATCAAGGAAAGCTGAGAAAAACTGAAAAATAACATAGTTAACGCAGCAACAGAATCATTTGGAGAGAGTAAAGTAACGAACACTTCTCCTTTTTCCATCATAACCCTGGATGGGTCTTTGCCTGTCTGGCTATGTCCTTCCATTCAGATCTCTCTTGGGCTCTTCTCCTCCATTATCTTATATTCATGGTTTTCAGGTCGTCTTCTACGTCATCTAACCATCTCGTCTTGGGCCTTCCTTTTTCCGCCTTCCACTGTAACATCTTCTTTGTCGTTTTCGTGTCTTCTTGTCTCTAAACATGTCGCAGCCATGACAGTCTTTGACTTTTCACAAATCTTACAATGTCATACCCTTCATTCAGTTCATTAACCTCGTCGTTTCTTCTGATTCTCCATGTGCCGTCTTCCTCTTGCACCGGGTCATATACTTTTCTCAGTATCTTTCTCTCGAATGTCGAGTTGGGCTTCATCTTTTTTCGTCATTACCCAGGTTTCACAACCATAGGTTACTACGGGTCTAATCAAAGTTCTGTAGATAGTCATTTTGGTTCTCTTGTCTAATAATTTCGATGTCATCAATCATTTATTAACATAGTATGTACGATTTCCACTGGAAATACGTACATTAATTTCACTACTTACGGAATTCTTCTGATTGATTTAAAGTAACGAACAATAACATATCAAAAAAGAAAACCCCATGGTTTAGAGAGGTAGTGAAGACTAAATGTGAAGAAAAGAAGAAAGCCTTTTTACAATACAGAACACAACAAACACAACAGGCATACAAGCACAGGGCCGCGTTTAGGTCAGTTGACGCCCTAGGAAATTCTCTAGTAGCCGACCTTCAAACATGTATCATTTTTGGGAAAAAAGCAGAATTTTTTATTTAAATATGAATACACTAAAAATGGATTTAAACTACGATGTTTATATATACATATAACAGAAAAAATTGCCATTCCAGTTCGATTTATTTCTTGATTTTCTTTGGAAAAATCATCTGTAATGTCGTCATAATTTATCGCCTTTGTTACGTCACTTTATATGGACAAAATCGACAAAATGTTAAAACATTTTCGAAAATGACTTTTCAGCAAGAATTCACAAATAAATGCGCAAACCAATGTCAAAATTAGACTACATTTTCAATCCACTCTTCTTTAAATATTTAGATATATATCAATTTTTTTATTTAGCTAATGCCTTGACAACTAATGTCCATTGGCATGATAGGTACGGTGAATTTTTGCAGTTAGGTACCTAGTGTCATGTGTAGTGTATGTGTTGAGTAAGTGTCTTGTTACTTTGCAAAGTCGACGTCATTGTCTTTGCAAAGAGACGCTAATAATTGTATCCGAACGTCTGCGGTCCCTCCGGTGAGTACCGATCCCACAAGGACAGAAACTATTTTCATTTATTAATTTATAATAAACGAAAAATTCCTGACCCTGGTGAGATTCTAACTCAAGACCATTCGTACCTTTCGATCCAAAGGTAGGCGCTCTTACCACTGAGCCACAAAGGGGGTTTAGATATATCAATTATTGGTGATTTTATTGTGGTATCCAAATGATCCCATGATACACAAGTAAATGCAGTCATGTATGAATGATGTATCTAAGTCGTCTTTATAAATTTGTATCAGATTTTCAGCTTCTTTAATAATTTCTTAATTGTTTAATTTTGGCTAATCTGTTATAATACGAAAATATTGATAAAGTCCGTCCTCTGTAACTTTTCCCATGCGGTACGATTCATTTTCAATCAAATTAAGTCAAAACAGAAAGTGAAACGTACGCCGATGTGTGTAGTATATAGTATACAGTATACAAAATGTATATACACATCGACGTTCGTTTCAATTTATGTTTTGACTTAATTTGATTGAAAATGAATCGTACCGCATGGGAAAAGTTATAGCGGACGGACTATAAATAAGTCGATTAGATTCCAGACGTCTATTCAGATCTCTTATCAGAGTGTCGATTTATAGAATATGTGGATTTTCATCTCATCACTAGCTGAAAAGTTCGTTCGTCGGCCCCGTCGTCCAATTGAATTTTTCTTTTTCTATTTCTTATTTCTTAATGTTATTCTGAAGCTATTTTCTTGTAGCGTTTTTGCAATTAACTAGTTTTGATGGGAAATAAGCCACAATTTTACTAAAGAAATGATTTTATTAACTTATTTCTTACTTCTTTATATGTTTTATTTGCTCACAATTTTTTGGCTTCCTCTTCATAAATGGCAAAATTATTTCTGATTGAGGTAAAGTAATTTGAAAGAGCTTCAAACTCTTTAATGACAGAACCCAGATTCATTGCAGGACTCTGGACATACTTATTGGATAGGTTCACTCTTTCTAAAATATGTTGCCAAATGACAGCTAGGTAATAACGTCATTTCAAAAGTGTCCATTTTTTTCAAATATAGAAAGTGATTGATGTTTCACAGCTGCAGTTTGACATTCGTCATTGAGATATTAAAAAGAGCAGTTTTAATTCGCTGAAGCTAGTGTATAACGATTTAGTTGCGTTTGCCCTTGCGGACCACCTAGTTTCACTAAGAGATTTCACAACAGGTGATTTTAAGTTGTCAGTCAAAATTTTCCATCTATATGTGGAAGCCGAAAAACATGTAAATAATTGAGAGAATATCCAGGGTACGTACTCAGCAAGTTTATTGTGATTTTTTACTCTGGCCTGCAGTCCTGAATATTTGCCAGACATATTGGATGCGTTATCATATGACTGGCTACGAAAATAACTTAAATCAATGGTACATTCCTCTAAAGTCGAAATCCCTGTCGATTCCAAAGCAGCAGATTTGTGACCTTCAGATGGAATATATTTAAAAAATCTTTCAGTCGGCATACCATCATCAGAAACATAGCGAACTAAAAATGCTAGCTGATCAGCATGAGACACGTCTGGTGTCAACTATTTATAGTATTTTTATTGCTTTAATTCGCCAGCAATCGTTCTTCTTACTTTTCTTCCCATCAAAACTATTAGTTCCTCATTCCTCGCATATAGTGTTTGACAGATAATTACAGTTCCCTTGACCAATATTTCCAAATTTAGTAAGGTGCTCGCGTAAAAAAGGATCAAATTCTGCTATGAGCACTAAACAACCTAAAAAGTTGCCGTTTTGAACTGATCCTATAACTGAATTATCTCTAATGGCAAGTCCCCTTGTGGCCAGTGTAATTATTGTTGCAACAACACGTTACAAAACGTTGCACCAGTATTGCACCTACTTCGCTTCTGAATGTACTTGTTATGAAACAGTCTATTCTGTTTTTTAATTTACCTCGATTGAATAAACTCAAGACATTTGCCGTGTGGTCCTTTGATTCTTCATATTGTTTTAATCTGACGTCAGCATTCCATTCGGTTGCGCCTGAAATAGACGTCAAGGAATATAAAATACACTCTTTTTACATATATGTAGAATAAGGTAGCCAATTCTTGAACTTCATTTCACCGTTCAACATTTTTCTGGAAAAATGATTCCTTGTTAGGGATCTGTTTATTTGTACATTTTGTACATTTGTTGTTAGGGATGTTTTCTAGAAATTAATGCCTACTTCTATTCCATTGATGGATGTACTTAAATGTTATTCGATTTTAATATTTATATACAAATATTTTTTTGTACAGTATTTTTGCCGCCCTCTCATAATTTGTCGCCCTAGGCAACTGCCTATATTGCCTAATTGATAAAGCAGCCCTGTAAAAGCACTATAAACGAATCCGAAATGAAACGTATACTTTAGTCAGACAAATAAAAAGAGAACACTGCAGAGCTTCTCAAAGCAGATGGAACACGACTTCAATGGAACACGACTTCAATGGAACACAAAAAGAAATAAGCGGAAAGATCAGAGGACAAATAAAAGAGATGAATGAACTAACAAAAATGAAACACATTCATAAGGAAACGTAGGCAAACTACTTTCGATCCCTATTTACCAAAGATAACGATAATGAACCACCAACACCAAAAGTGACGACAAACGAAGAGATACACATTGGGGAGGGTAAGGTACAGCAAGCATTAAGCAAACTAAAAATAGAAAATCACCAGGAGAGGACAGAGTACCGAATGACCTCTAAAGTACGGAGGACCAGATCTCACCAAACACCTATTAAAACTAATCCAAAAAATACTAGAACAAAACAGAATACCACAAAGATGGAGATCATGCATCCTAATACCTGTTGTCAAAAAGGGAGAAAAATTGGACTCGGGGAATTACAGAGGAATTAATTTATTAAACACAACACTAAAATTAGCAACCAAAGTGATAAGAAATAAACTGAATAAATTTATAGCACTAGCAAAAGAACAACAAGGTTTTAGGTCGGGAAGATCATGTCCCGAATATACAGGGTGTTAGTAAATAAGTATGAAAAATTTTAAGGGCTAATTCTACATGAAATATTAATGCCAGTTTGCTCTATAAACATATGTCCGCAACTGCTTAGTTTCGAAGATACGGGGTGTTGAAATTTTTATTTCAAACTGCCAATTTATTTATTGCTCTAAGACCAGTTGAGCTATGAAAATGAAATTTGGTGAGTTTTAGGAGGTAGTTATTACAAATTTTATGACATACAATTAAGAATTTTGTATTCATCATTGGCGCGCCTACGGGCAATGGTCTGAATTATTTTAAAGAAAAAAATAGTACGCCACTGAGATATTTCATATTAGAAATTATTTTTAAATTACACGTCTAATTTATGATAAAAAATCTTTCTTGCCTTTTTTTCATATGATGCACCGTTTTTATGCAGAAAAATAAAACATCTTGGCGCATATTTTTCATTTCTTAATACATCATCAAGAACTATCCAATATAATAATACTAAACTAGAACAATAACAGAAAATATTACTAATACCATTTCAACTAGGTGCAAAGCTACAAGAAATGTTTAAAATGATCTCCTTTACAGGTAACAGAAAAATTTTATATTCATCATTGGCGCGCGTACGGGTAATGGTCTGAAGTTTTTGAAGAAAAAAATAGTGCGCCACTGAGATATGTCAAACTAAAAATCATTTTTGAATTTCTCGTTCAATTTAGGACAAAAAAATCTTTCTTGCCTTTTTTTCATATGCGGCGCCGTATTTATGCAAAAAAATTAAACATCTTAACGTTTATAAAAACGGCGCCCCGTATGAAAAAAAGGAAAGAAAGATTTTTTGTCGTAAATTGAACGAGGAATTCAAAAATGATTTTTAGTTTGACATATCTCAGTGGCGTACTATTTTTTTCTTCAAAAAATTCAGACCATTACCCGTACGCGCGCCAATGATGAATATAAAATTCTTCTGTTATCTGTAAAGGAGATCATTTTAAACATTTCTTGCAGCTTTGCACCTAGTTGAAATCTTATTAGTAATATTTTCTGTTATTGTTCTAGTTTAGAATTATTATATTGGATAGTTCTTGATGATGTATTAAGAAATGAGAAATACGCGCCAAGATGTTTTATTTTTCTGGATAAAAACGGTGCATCATATTAAAAAAGGCAAGAAAGGTTTTTTATCATAAATTAGACGCGTAATTTAAAAATAATTTTTAATTCGAAATATCTCAGTGGCGTACTATTTTTTTCTTTAAAAAAATTCAGACCATTGCCCGTAGGCGCGCTAATGATGAATACAAAATTCTAAATTGTATGTCAAAAAATTCGTAATACCTACTTCCTAAAACTCACCAAATTTCATTTTCATAGCTCAACTGGTCTTAGAGCAATAAATAAATTGGCAGTTCGAAATAAAAATTTCAACACCCCGTATCTCCGAAACTAAGCATTTGCGGACATATGTTTATAGAGCAAACTGGTATTAATTTTTCATGTAGAATTAGCCCTAAAATTTTTCATACTTATTTACTAACACCCTGTATATTTATAATAAGGCAAGTGAAAGAGAAATCATTAGGACACAACCAACCGTCATTTATTTTTCGTGGAAGAAATCAAGTACAAAAATTAAATAGACTGGCAGGATGCCTTAACACTATATGGTGGATCCTACATATTAACACTGAGATAAAGTCAATTTATGAAGACAGTGTAACACCAATAATTACATAAGCATCAGAAATAAGACCCGCCACAATACAAAGGCTACTGGAAAAGACAGAGATGAGAGTACTGAATAAATACAGGATAACAGGAAATACGCTGAGAGATCGAAAGATAAAATGTAACAACGTACAGTGTATAAACGAATGGACACTAAAGAGAAAAAAGAATGGAACACATAAGCAGAATGTGGAAGATCCTATCCTGGAAAGAATAAATGACAACCTTCCATAGAGGCATCAATCTCCCAATGAACAAGCCGAAATGCTTATAAAGAAGAAGTAGAAAAAAATATTTTTAATTAATAAATATTAATAAAATAAAAACTTACCAGTTGACAGCAGCAGGTTTCTTATCTGTGCAAAAGTTTCCACTGAGACTCAAAATCTCCATGTCAGGAAATTCATTTTGCACATATTTAAGAGAAATTTCAGTGCCTTTAGAAAGCATGTTCATACCCATGGCATCTCCTGTTTTTGCTACAAATCGGATAAAAAGATATCTTCCTGCAATTCTAATCAAAATTTTCACCAATCTAGCAAATCTACTGCTCGAATCAAATTGTTCCTTCATAAGGGCAAAGTTTTCTGGTTTCTCGATCCATTTCATAGCAGCACTACAAATTATAAAGTATATTTTATTATAGATATATATGTTTTTTTTATTAGAAAAAAGTCGCATCGACCAAAAGGTTATTAGCGACGGAACAAAATATAAATAACAAAAGTAAATAACTACAGATTATACAAAATGTTTATGGATCTTAGATAAGTAATTATATGTTCATAGAAACAGTTTTGACCTAGAACTTCTGATAGAGAGTTTGGAATATTGTAGCGCTGTCTTTCTTGGTCATATTGACTACAATTTATTAAAAAGTGTTCGACTGTTAATCGGACGTTACACTTATCACATATGGATGGATTATTCTTTGTGAAAAGATAACGAGTGCGTTAACCTGGTATGTCCTAGACGTAAACGTGCAAGCACAATTTGTTCTCGCCTATTGCGCGACGATGGAATCTACTGAGAAACATTATTTTTGATTCTATTGAGCTTAGAATTAGTTTGAGACCACACCCATTTCGCCACAAGCACAACACTTTTTTTTAAATAAGCTTTTAAGTCACTGGAAACACACGTGCCTATCGACTCCGAAAAATCACTTAAAATTGCCTCTCGTGTAGTCCTGTCAGCTTTTTCATTTCCTGTTATTATGACGGGTGAGGGTACCCATAAAAATTGGACGCTTCTTCCATGTTCATGAGCTTGGGACAGCTGGTATTTTAGCAACTTTTCAAAAGGGTTTTTCGAAAAAATGTGTTTTAATGAGTTTAGAAAGTTAAGGGAATCTGTTATGATCAGGGCTTTTGTGAGTGTAAGAACAATTGTCTACAGAAGAATCACTGTCTAAGTCAGAAATATCTTTCCCTAAATGGTGAGTAGTTTCTTTTGAAGTTTTGCAAACTTGGTTTTTGTTAATCTATCATTTGCATATTGATAGCTGCTTCGTAAAAGATGGAGTAAACCAAGCATATCAGTTGTAAATTCTTTAACGACGCTTATAGTGTCGGGGACATTATCAATCAGTAAGGACAATTGGTGGTAATTTAAAACGAAGGGTGGGGTATGATTATTGTTCGTCCGCTATAACTTTTCCCATGCGTCACGATTCATTTTCAAACATTAAGTCAAAACATAAAGTGAAACGAACATTGATGTGTATATTCATTTTGTATACTGTATACTATATACTACACACATCGGCGTACGTTTCACTTTATGTTTTGACTTAATTTGTTTCAAAATGAATCGCGACGCATGGGAAAAGTTATAGCGGACGAACTATATCAATAAAATTTTCAAGAGTTTCCCGTGTAGATGGGACTTTGGATGAGAGCGGTTTTTTTGGTTTAGAAGATTTGGGTTTTGCAAACAGATTTTGTGATGAAATTGCTGAATCTGAAGGAAGAGTAACGATCTCACCAATACTGCGTTTTATGGAAGAACTTGCATTTGCGCAAGTACTATCTGAGTTTACACTTAGATGCTGTGGTTTTATTACATTTGGAAGTACTGGAACAAACTCATTGGTAGTGACAGAAGTCGAGCTTCTCTCATTGGTTGAAATAGTTGTTTCAGAAAAATGTGGTGATGTATCAGCTTTATTAGAGTTTTCTGTAGTTGTTTCTAATGGGAGGGGTGCTGATAGGTTGGAGGATTCCCAAGTTTGTGAAAACGGTATTGTTACTGAATAAGGTTGATTGAAAGTGTTACTGTAAGTAGGGGGTATTAGTAATTTCTTGGTCATGGAGATTTGTAGGTGTAGGTGATATGCTCGCACTTGATAATGGATGATTCTTGCATAATTAGATATATTTTATCTCTATTTATGTTATCATAGACTTGTCGAAAATCTAGAAAGATTTGGCAGATATCTATATCGTGCTCCCAGGCTTTAGCTAATATTTGTTTTAATTTGAATAATTCATCTATAGTAGACCGTCCTGTTCTGAATCCGGCCTGGTATTCTCCTGTGATTGGTTCTGTGAAATGACTTAATCTCCGGTTTATGATCCACGTCAACACATTATAACTTACAATAATGAATCACCCTGTATAGTTGCTCAGTAAGTTGTAGTCTATTAACCACTCGGCCTCTGCAAACATTGAAGACCAGTTTATATGCGAGTACCTTTCACTTTTAAAAAGTCACTTACGGAATGGATTCGCGAGGATTACTTAACGGCGTAAAGGTAAGCGCGCATTTGAGAGAACCGGCCCGCAACGGAATGCGCCGCTACAGCCAGGAATTAAATGCCGTAAGGCGCATTTACCGGCAAAATCACGTCATCTCAGTCGATGGATTTACGTATTTCAGGGAAGATGGATCCAAAAATTGAAATGGAAACACGCAAAGCTAATTTACTACTTTATTTCCTGATTTACTGGATCATCAAAACAAATTTTAGCAGTACTTTAGAATGAGTTACAAAAATATTCTATTGTATCAAAAGATTGGTAATAAATTATACCACAGATTCTGGGGTCAAAAATAGGTTAATTGAACCTCCCTTACCTATATACAATAGTGCACACAAAAAAAGTTACAATGGTGCTAAAGTTAAAAATTTAAATATTTTTTTAACATTGTTCTAAAACGGTTTAACGTTAATTTATAACGTTAATACGGATGTGTTTAATATTTGTGAAAAATTAGTTTAAATATTCAATATCCAAATTGGCATTTTAAAGGGTGGTTGTATGTTCCATACTAAAATATTTACAAAGAAATACAAAGAGAGACAAAAGTTTAAGAATAGACGTTTGATTCCAGTTGCGTTCCATATTTTGTTAAATTATAATTCTAAAAAAAGCAGAAAAATCAAATGTATGACAACATCTAAATACCCACTATGATGTAAAATCGAAATTGATGGGAAAATAATAAAGCAAGAAGCAAGGTTTAGATATCTGGGAATAGATATAACCAGTTACGGAGATGTTGAAGAGGAAGTACGACAATAAAGCTTAAAAGCAAGTAAAGCGGCGGGATCTCTTAATGACACAATCTGGAAGAACAAACACCTAAGATAAGACACAAAAGCAAGAATCTATAAAGCAGCAATTAGACCTATATTGACATACACGCCGGAGACAAGACATGACACATCTAAAATGAGACGACTACTAGAAACAACAGAGATGAAAATACTACGACGAATATCAGGGAAAAGTCTATTGGATAGGGAGAGAAGCGACAACATAAGAAGATCATGCAATCTAGAACATAGGACATAAATGGATGGGTGACAAAACGGAAACAGGAGTGGAACGAACACATTAGTAGAACGGCAGAGGATAGGATAGTACGAATAGCATGAGATAAGTCACCAAATGGACGAAGAAGTATTGGCAGACCAAGGAAAAGATGGTGCCTTAAACAATTTAGGAGGCTAATATTGAAGAAGAAACAGGCTTTAAAGCCTACATACAAGAAGGAAGAAGAAGAAGAAAAAGAAAAAGAATAAATATAAAAAGTTGGGGGTGAAAGGGGTGTTGACCCCTTCTGAAAATCCATAATAAATAAAAATAATTGAATTCAACTGCTTCCAATTTATTGGGTATTCTCTACTAGTATTTCGTTTAAATTTTCATAAATTAACGTTAAACCGTTTTAGAGCAATGTTAAAAAAATTGGGATATGGAGAACAATTCGAGTGCGGATCAATTGGGATATGGAGAACAAGCCTACGTTCTTTCCGATGAGGCTCCAATAAGAGCCGAAAAGATTGTTTTGCCTTCGCATTGCAACTGAATTAAAAATAAAATTTTTATTTTATTTTTATATTGGTCTTTACTCCTTCGAGTAACTAGGTCCATTTTCTGTTGGAATTTACCAGCTGAACAGACGGGGTCGTGAATTGTAAGTTTTTTGAATTCCCTCGTGTCTTCTTCGCTTCAGCATCCATTTGGCTTGCAAATTTTAGAAGCCTTGGAGGTGTTACCAAGGAAATGGACCAATAAGTTTTCGATTTAAAAATCTTTTAGTAATATTTTAATATTTTCTAAATATTATTAATAATGCTATTAGGATCGAAAACTTCATCTTTTAATTGCCAGATGACGCTAGGCACCTAATATTTTCACTTCAGTTGGAATGGGTGGGAAAACCTCTCAGTGCGGATCAATTGGGATATGGAGAACAAGCCTACGTTCTTTCCGATGAGGCTCCAATAAGAGCCGAAAATCGCGATTCAAGGGACTGGACTGCGCTCCGTATTCTAATTGAAAAGTAAGATTGTTTTGCCTTCGCATTGCAACTGAATTAAAAATAAAATTTTTATTTTATTTAAAAAAAAAAACTATTTAAATTTTTAACTTTAGAACCCTGTAACTTTTTTGGTGTGCACTAGTGTATATAGGTAAGTGAGGATCAATCAGCCTATTATTGACCCCAGAATCTGTAGTATAATTTATGACCAATCTTTTCGGGACACCCTGTAACAACTGATCTCGCAAAACAAAATACAACATTTAAAAACTCTGTTTCGTCGAAACTACTATCCAGGAAAATATTCCGTCCATAGATTTTGGCGCGTTTCCATGACACTCAAAGACATTAAAATGCTCGATGGTCGTGATGCCGGCCCGTTGCGGGCCGGTTGGGACAAGTGCGTGCTTACCTTTAAGGTACTTTGAGGCCTACAACAGTGAAAGAAAATAATTGCTTTAGTGTACATAGGAAAGAAAACAAATATGCATTACAACACGACTGGTTATATGTTTGGTCTAGAGAAGATCAAACATAATATAACCATAGTAATTTTATGTAAATTAATTTAAGAATGGCTCGTAAGACAAATGCGTTAATATGAGAACAATCAAATGTCAAGAAAACTTAGTCAAGAAGACTTAGACAGTACTTCGTGATAAATAACATACACGTATTGAGTGTACACGTGAGAAAAATAAGTTCTTTAATAATTATTTATAAAGCCTTACCTGGCTTTAACTACTGAAGGAAATCGGACAACAGGGCCTCTAGTCATTCCATCTCCAACGATTCTTGAAGTGACCCCACATTGCTTTAAAGCTCTGCATCCCCTGTTGGTACTTGCCACTAGACACCCTTCAGTAGTAGCCATCGGGACATATAGTTCTTGACCATCCAATAGTAAAGGTCCTGCATATCCTACAGGAATTGGCATGTAACCTATAACGTTCTCACAACAGGCACCCATAACCTAAATAAAACAAATTTAAAATATTTTATTTTTTTAATATTAAATAGTAATTTAACTACTTGAACATATTTATCAATAAGCTATGGATAATCCAGTATATAGGTATAGTTCAAGCAATCTATATAGTGTAATAGGTAAGATTTGTAGCTTTCTTTGGGTTGTTCTTCTTTAATATTAGGCCGGCAGCTGGTGTTTTCTGGTAATTAAATATGTAGTTAAAAATATTTATTTATACTTAGGTAAATAGCGTTAAAGCAGGACATAATATTGTATGTGTTAAAATTAATTTTATCAATTTTTTAATAACATTTAACCTCACAGGGACCTCCCTCTTACCGCATGCTTGCATTAATAACTGATGTAGAATAGCTTTTATAATTAATCTTGTTATTGTTAGAATTACTGATACTAAAAGAACTTTATAAAAACACAGTTAGATCTAAAATTACTTTAGGTATACAGTTCAAAACTTTAAAATTCAGCACAAAATGCAAGCATGTCCCCGCTTTTTTTTTTATTAAAAATACAAAATCTAAAAATATTTTTTTAACCGAGTCTTTTCATTAGTACACTTATGCTTGGAAAATGAATTACACAACACAACAATTAAAATACTGATACACTTAACTCATTTTCTCCTTCTTCCGTATTTTCTTCGTCACTATCATCGCCCAATTCAATAATAAATTTATTTCCACCATTAATGTGGAAGTGCCCAATCTTCTTATAATATTCTTCCACTTTGATCACTTTGGCGATTCTTTTCTGCCAGTCTACTTTGGTAATATTGGCTACTTCTTTTTTAATGATCTCAATTACCTTTTTGTCAAATTTAGGAAATTTATTTGAACGCCTTATACTTGGTTTTAATTGTCCCCAAATTAACTCAATAGGATTGAAAACACAAAAGTAGGGGGGAAGTCTCAATATAGTGTGTCCATGCTTTTCGGCAATACTCTCTAGAGCGTATAATTTTCTAAATTGCTTTGTGTGTAGAACTTCAATAAGTTGTTTTTTTGTGTAAAAATCTTCGAAATACAAATCATTTTCCATTAAAAAATTTTGTAGGTCAGCTTTCTTTGAAGATGTATTTGGTATTTTAGTGAGTTGTCGGGAATGATAGGAAGCGTTGTCAAGCACTATTACGCTGTTTTTCTCCAAGTTTGGGATCAGCGAGTTTTCAAACCAATCTTCAAAAATGTCAGCTTCCATATTCTTGTGGTAGTCAACGTTACAATCTTCCATTTTCTTCCCACATAATTTTAAAGCATTCGGAACCCATCCCTCACTTCCTCCGCAATGTACAATAATTAGTCGCGAGCCTTTATTTGCAGGCATTTCTGGTATGCACATGCTTGAACCATCTGTCCATCCTTTCTTTACTGTATCGTGGGTATCATACCAAGTTTCATCTAAATAATAAATTCTCCTATTTTCTTGCCTATATTTAGTAATTTCTTCTAGGTACATATTACGTCTGTTGACTATTCTTTGGCTTTCCATAATTGCTTGACGTTTATTTATTTTTTTGAACTTAAAGCCCATTTTTTTATCCAATTTTGAAGAGTTTTCTCACAGCAGTTCATATTTCGACCGGTTGTTTCCAATTTCTTTCTTATTATTTCTATTGTAGGTATTTCATTGCTTTTGTAGCAGTCGTATATTGTGGTTTTCAATAGTTTTAGAAGTGAAGGATTTAAAGGTCTTGAAAATTTGTAGTCACATCGTTTCTTGCGATGATAGGGTTCATTTTTAACTATTTTATATACAGTAGAAAGTGGAATTTCTGTTAAATCAGAGGTGGCTTGTGCCAATAGTGTTTCATCGAAGCCGAATTTCGTACGTAGATTTTTGTATACATTCAAACATACTTGCTGTGTTTCTGCATTTAAATGCATTCGAATCTTCTTTACGATCTCTTTTTTTTTAGTAATTACATTCACACTAGCACTGGCAATTTCTACAATATCAGCGTTATCGTACGCGATATTTACATTATCCCACGGGCGCCACATCACTATTCACATTAATTAAATTACAATAATCAACACTTGACACTCTCCAAACGAAATACTAAACCAATATTCAAAATAATTACAGCAAACAAAACACTCGTATCACTTAACACACGTACACTCCAGTACTAATACACTGCTAGCTACCGAACTAAAACTAATCTTTTGCACGAAACTTGTGAATAGATATGCGGGAGGTCTGGCCGTAAAAACACAGATGCTTTCACAAAGGGCCGCTTCTTAAACGTTTGACCTAACATCTATATTTGAAGAATATCATATTTCACCGGCTTAAAGCTATTCTACAGTATTTTTTACTTGGACAATACTCCGAAAATATGAAATGTGGTAACATGTAACATGTGAAATGTGATCAGAAAGAACAGGCATACGGCACAAATATGGAGTGAAGAATATTAACAAAGTAATAAAAATGGTTAACTGGAATAGGGAAACTAAAAAGCAGAGATGTTGAAACTTCTTTCTTTTTCAGTGTTAGCTTCTTTGCATAATTGGTAAAATTTAAAGTTAAACCTACTTCTCCAGTCACCATAATTTACCCACCCGGTACTAGATGTAATGCCTTTCTTTCAAAGCATCCTAATGTTTCCTCATCCTATTTATATACAAACTGCTTATGAGAATTTTTAACAACCGGTTGACTTACAAAATGGATAATTCATAAATACCAACTGCTCCTATTTCTTGCCTTTTTAGACTATGAAAAGGCATTTGACAGTATTGAGATGTGAGCCATATAACAATCCCTTAACAATTGTAGTATATATTTGAAATATAGGCAACTACTGCATAATATATATGAAAACGCAACTATGATAGTACAACTAGACAAAAATACAAATCCCATCCCCATTACAAGAGGAGTTCTACAAGGCGACATAATATCTCCAAAATTGTTTCATCTACACCTAGAAGACGTCTTCAAAATTACAAATTGGTCAACATAGGGCATCTACGTTAATGACAACAAGTTAAACCAACTCATATTCACTGTGGTGAATCTACTACATCAACTACAAACTATGGCGGAGGAACTCCCAGACAGCTCCCAATACATCGGACTAAAAATGATAATACGACAAAAACAATAGCAATGGCACACATACAACTATAAATGGCAATGAGGACAAACCTAACAATATATCTAATTAGACAAAATTCTGAAACATTACAAAGATAACCAAAGTGTGAAAATCACTAGAAGAGCAGGACTAGTACGGGCAGGATTTGGAAAACTCAGTTGGATACTTAAAAGAACCGCAAAATACCTCAATACTTGAAGAACGAAATGTTCAACCAGTGCATCCTTCCAATCATGAGATATCAAACCTGGACTCTAACCAAGGTAAATATGGACAAACTAGCTACAACACAAAGAGCAATGGAAAGGGCAATGTTAGGTATACGACTGTTAGCCAGAAAGAGGTTCGACTGGGTAAGATCAAAACAAAAGTCGAGGATATTACACCAAACATTGCCCAACTCAAATCGAGGTTCGCAGGCAACACTGTTAGATAAAAAGACCAACGTTGGAACGCCACAATACAACATTGGAGACCTTACAAAGGTACACGATCAAGAGTAAAACCATAGATGAGATGCAAAACATCAAGCAAATAACCGGAACAAATTGGAAGTATGTTGCTCAGGATAGAGGTCGCCCAAGTAGCACAATAAAAACCTTTTAGTTTTATTTAAGGTTTATAAAGGTTTTATTGTGGTAAATAAGAAGATAATGGTTTTAAAGTTACCTTGTAGATCTACTGCCAGAACTTTAACCTGTTAAGCATTTGTCACTAGTTTTAAAGTATCTAATGAGAGTATCAAATAAGACCAATTAATCTTAATAGATAATTTGTTTTATTGTAGTTTTAAAATGGTTTATTCTCAGTTCACTTTAAAACTAATGAGTTTTATGAAGAACTTCCGGATTGTTTGGTTTTATTAGATTATTGTTTGTTACCTTTTAGTTTTATTGCAGTTTTAAAGATTCTCCTAATATGACTATTAAAACCTATTATTAAAACTACTTGATCTTAAGACTCTTATGTCAGTAAAACATATGCCTTAAAACTATTTTTTTAGTTTTCTTTAAAGTTGCTTTCTTAAAAGCAATTAGTAGGCTATATTAAAACCAAACGCTCTTAACTGAATCAATTTGGTTATCGTAAAGACTAAACTATGCTCTAAACAATAAAACTAAACTCATCCCCTCTTCTTTCATGTCCAAAATGGTCGACCATTTGTTTTAGAGCGAAACAGTAGTGTAATGTGTTGTAAAAGGTGGAAGTACAGTTAGTATGGAAGAAATAAGCCGCAAGTACTTAAAATATAAACGAACTGGTCATTTTAAAAGAAAAATATAACACACACAGCACTACGACGCGACGATTTTAGGTTAGATTCACATTAATACCGAGTGGCATTATTGACATCAGTATTAAAACTAAACGGTTTTAATTCCAAGGCAACCTTGCTTTTATGTGGGATATATGCTCTTGGAAAGGTATAAAATAAAACCATTTGATCTTAACAATTCTCTGTCGATAGACCAAATAGTATAATTTGGATTTCGGCCATATTGCTTTCCGGAGATGCTGAAAGCCATGATAGATCGCAAGAATCATTTAATATGGTAAATTGTCTTTAAAAGTCTCCATTTAAGCTGTTTGCTATCGCTGTTTGCTCCGTTTAAGCTGTCTGCACTTAAAGTGTCTTTTAACGTGGTTTTAAAAGCACCTTCACAGCAGCTTTAAAACCAATTTCTTAAGAAAACAAAGTTTTAAGGTTTTTATTTTTGGTTTTATTGACCCCTTTTAGAGTGAGCCATTTTATGCCGAAAGCAGTTTTATTGCAACCTTAAGGTTTACTTAAAAACCAAATGGTTTTAATTTTAGTTTTATTCTATAGTTTTAAAGCATCCTTAAAAGACTTAATAAACCCTTTCGGTGCTACTTGAGCGATAGGAGTTGGGAGAGACCTATGTCCAAAAATTGACAATAGAAGGCTAACAGGCTAAGAAGAATATAAAATTAAATAGTGTAATTACTCTATAATAGACCTCATATTATATTTACCTTGCTGTAATCATAATTCTTGAAAGGTAAATCAAACAATGGATTCTTAAGGTTAGCATCTTTAGCCAGAATTTTCCTTCTAATCCTTACTCCTCTCTCAGGATTATCTACAGCCTTTTCAATTTGATATCCTGGAATATGTTTATTTTCTACAAGGAGTATAACTTCTGCATCAGTTAGTGTTCCCGCACCCAAGTCAGAATCATTGTATATGGATAAGCAATCTTCTAGGCTTCTACATAATTTAGTCTCGTTTATATCATCTTCTAGTAATTGACCTGATTCAGTCTGACAGTAGATTGTCTGGACAGCTTTATCTTCAACATCTGCATCTAAAAAGTAATAATATTGTCATAAGTAAGAATATATGAGACAGCTGGGAAATGATTTAGGCGCAAATATGCCAAAAACACTAAATAAAAGTTTCTCAATATTGAGTATAAGCATGGAAATTTATTTCCCTCCTATTGCGCTACAGCCCAAGTCGAGCCCTAGCCTCCCGCATTTGCCTCCAAGTACTTCTGTCCCTGACTGCTCTCCTTTAGTTATCTACCCTCAAAATTTGTTTATTATCGCTTCTCACTTCGTCTATCCACCTCTTCCTTGGTGATCCTACTGGCCTACTATAGTTCCGCTAATCGTTCTACTAGGTGTTCTGTCATTAGCCATTCTTAGGCTCGGCGCAAATTGAACCTAAGCCAGACACAACCTGCGCCGGCGGACGGGTGACCCGTGCATTTATTTTTCTAGCGTGCCGCATATTGATCACAAGCCAACCCAACCGTTGGCCATCGACGTGGCGAATAGAGACGGGCAAAATCAGTGCGGACATGTAACGGTTACTTTTGATACCGGTTCTAAGTGGTACTGAGTACAAATACTGATTACAAAATAGTGATGTATCTAATCCTTGTACTGAATTGAGTAGGCAACTTAAAATCGGTATTTTCGTACTTGTAACTAGTAACGGTTTAAAAAATCTTACACGTCCATAGTAGTCGTACCGGTATGACTTTCGAAAAGATCGAATTTGATCATAAGCGGGTCCATAAAAAGATATCTTACACTGAGTATTTTATTTCTGCACATAATACCTACATATTTAAAATAATTTCTCCCCTATTGCTCGGTCATAACTCATATTCCTCAATTTACTGCTCGGATCACAATCATTTACAATTACTGCAGGTCATAATTCATAATCCCTCCGCTACTGATCGGTCATAAAAAATAACACCATCTGCATATTTTGTTTTTAATTTTTAAGCATAAACAAAAATGATGTAATAAACAAAAATGTAATATGCCGACAAGTTGAATTTGAGGGTAATACGATATTTTTATCGATCACGGTTTTAAGTAACCTTATTTTTTAATAATGTGATTTTGTAAAGGCATAACTTTGATTATTAATTTCGTATCGCCGCTTATTTAGTCTACCAAAAGTTATCAGAATTTAATGACAAAGACAACGCAGTTTTCACTCGGGGTGTTGACTATGCTAATACTTTTATTTGTCATAATAAATTGTACTTAGGTACCATCCGTATTCATTTCAGATACTTCCATCTCACAAACAAAAACACGTAGAAATAAACATCTGGCGGTGAGTCACGCGTCCCACGGCCCAAAAAAACTGTACGCCGATGACAAACGTTCCCAAGCGAGACCTGCGAACGGATGAACTAATAGTAGCATGCGCAATACTGTCTACGCAGTTCGCCGACGCAGGTTGTGTCTCGCTTAGGTTCAATTTGCGCCGGATCATATTATCAAGGTGACCTGCTCAGCTATATCTTTGTATTTTTGCATAATTTGCTATAGAGGGTTCTTTGTAATATTGGTATAACTCGTGGTTGAACCTTATTCTCCGTATACCATTGTTGTAAATGGGTTCCAATATCCTCCTTAATATCTTTCTTTCAAAAGTATTAAGAAGGTTTATTGTTTTTTTGTCATGATCCATGTTTCTACGCCATAGGTTGGTATTGGTCATATGATGGTTTTATATATTTTAAACTTTACTTCCCTACGTATATCTTTGGAGCCAAACACCTGCGATGGGTATGCTTTGTTAGCAAGTATTATCCGTTTCCGTATTTTCTCCTCCTCGCTGCCGTCTTCAGTTATCTATATACCGAGTATACTCGGTAATATGTGAGCTGTTTTACTACTTTAATATTAGCGTCGTCTATTGTCAAATTCTGCAAGTTCCGTTGTTTCCTTGCTTGTACTAGGTGTTTAGTTTTATCTACGTTGACAGTTAGACCTATTTCTTTCGCATTGGCTTCAAGCTCCACATAAAGTTCTGTGATGTCTCTTGTGGTTCGTTCCATCAAGTTTATATCGCCTGCGTATATCACTTATAACCTATTCCATACATATATATTAAACAGAGTCAGAGTCAGCCTATCTCTCTGTATTAGCCCTTTAGTTATCTAGGAAGGACATGTCAATTGATTTTGAACTCGTACTTTGCGCTTATGTGTGAGTAATCGTGGCTTAAACTAATACCAATTTCCTTGGTAGGTATAGCAAATTCTTGCATAATCAAATATATTTTATTTGTATTTATATTATCATAGGCTTGTCGAAAATCTACAAAGATTTGGTAGATATCCCAAGAGAACGGCAGTTCTCGCCAATGGCGCACAACCCCCTACACGACACTATATACAGGGTGGTTCATCTTATTCGCCTCGGTGTCTGTACGGAAAACCACTTGATATTTTAAAAAAATTTCTTCACAGTAATATACAGGGCCATTAATACTACAATCTAAAAATAATGTGAATTATACAGGGTGCTCCAAAAAAGAGTGGTATATCAAAGTTATATTTTTTCTTATGGAATGCCCTATATATGATGACATTTTTGAATTGACCTTAAAAAATAAGCTATACTTTTATAAGGGTTCCCTATACCTAAATACAGGGTGTTTTGATTTATTTCGATTTTTATGAAAATGTAAGGTTTTAGAAAAAAATAAATATCTACGAATCTAAGAATCAGTAACAAATTCCTTTTTGGATCTTAATAATAGACTATTTAGCATACTTAAACAGATGCTTACTGCAACAAAATTTCTTACAGGGTGGTCAAAATATGAGATTGTTCTATTAACAAATTCAAGCTGTAATAACTTACTTAATTTAAATGGAACACCCTGTATCTTACTAGTCTATCGCGTAGAAAATATACTTATCTTTCAATTTGTATTAGGGTTTCCTATACCTATCTGTTTACAGGGTGGTCAAAATATTAGATTGTTCTATTAACAAATTCAAGCTGCAATAACTTATTTATTTTAAATAGAACACCCTGTATGTTACTAGCCTATCGCGTAGAAAATTTATTTAGCTTTGAATTCTTATTAGGGTTTCCTATACCTATCTCCCTTCATTTGTTAAATATTTAAAGATTTCCTAATTTGCAAGCTTTAAAAATTAGAATTAAGTAAATATGTCGTGGTTACATATTATGTACAACACATCACCAACACCGGCAATGTACTTAGACATGATACTGTCAATAATACAATTTTCATTGTTATCATGTAATCACACAGAGTGTTGTATTATTTTAGTTGATTTTGGCCTACATGTGACATTGAATAATATGTTTCTAGTAAACTGCCTACCCTATATTAGATGCCGTATTCTGGAAGATACTTAAATTATATTTCATTCCGTATAAGTATTTTCCATATCTTAAACCAACGGTTATTAAATAGTTTTATGAACACCACTTTTTGTTTGAATCTTTGAATCGCAATTACAGACAATTAAATGCAATGGCTACTATGACGAAAACGAGCCTATTGTACAAAAATATGTAAAAATGGGCATTTACAGAATAACATGGGAATTAACATTTACAGAATAACATGTGTATTGAGAATGTTTACATGGAATTGAAGAGATTTTAAATATCTTCCATTATAAAGAATAGAATATCGAGTATGTCATTTAAAATAAGAACACTCTGTGTGATTAAACGATAAAAATATGAATTTTATTAACAAAAGTATCTTGACTAAGATATTTAAGTATATTGCCGGTGTTGGTGATGTGTTGTACATAACCACGACATAGGTACTTAATTCTAATTTTTAAAGCTTACAAATTAGGAAATCTTAAAATATTTCAAAAATGAAGGGAGATAGGCATAGGAAACCCTAATAAGAATTGAAAGCAAAGTAAATTTTATACGCGATAGATTAGTAAGATACAGGGTGTTCCATTTAAAATAAGTAAGTTATTACAGCCTGAATTTGTTAATAGAACAATCTAATATTTTGACCACCCTGTAAAAGATAGGTATAGGAAACCCTAATATAAATTGAAAGCTAAGTAAATTTTCTACGCGATAGACTAGTAATATACAGGGTGTTCTATTTAAAATAAGTAAGTTATTACAGCTTGAATTTGTTAATAGAACAATCTCATATTTTGACCACCCTGTAAGAAATTTTGTTGCAGTAAGCATCTGTTTAAGTATGCTAAATAGTTTATTATTAATATCCAAGAAGTAATTTGTTACTGATTCTTAGATTCGTAGATATTTATTTTTTTCTAAAACCTTACATTTTCATAAAAATCGAAATAAATCACAACACCCTGTATTTAGGTATAGGGACCCCTTATAAAAGTATAGCTTATTTTTTAAGGTCAATTCAGTAATGTCATCAGATATAGGGCATTCCATAAGAAAAAATATAACTTTGATATACCACTCTTTTTTGGAGCACCCTGTATAATTCACATTATTTTTAGGTTGTAGTATTAAAGGCCCTGTATATTTCTGTGAAGAAATTTTTTTAAAATATTAAGTGGTTTTCCGTACAGAGACCGAGGCGAATAAGATGAACCACCCTGTATATATATATATATATATATATATATATACACCCCGAAATGGTGGATGTGTGAATTGTTCGTAAGGGGATTTTTCCACATTCTCTATTTCATCTATTTTATATATATATATATATATATATATATATATATATATATATATATATATATATATATATATATATATATATATGTGAAAAGAGAAAATAATTATTCTCTTGGTAGCCCGGCGAATAGCAAAATCAAGCTTTATAACAATAAAGCTATGAAAGGCGATGTAACGGAATCCTTTTTCCGACAATACATCATGCAAACACCGTTTGGGCTAACCAATTCGTCTCTTACTGGAGAATACAGTAAAATGAAAAATAGATAATTGCATTTCAGTTAGATTCGAACCCCACCGGTGCCCCGACTAGTTTCGACTCATGTCAAGTCGTCATCAGGAGACACTAGGTAGGTGTTCGAAGCTAACTGATTTGCCGCTATTACTTCGTGAATTTATAAACTAAATCCACCAGAGTATACTTAGTACGACCTCTATATGTGAAAAGAGAAAATAATTATTCTCTTGGTAGCCCGGCGAATAGCAAAATCAAGCTTTATAACAATAAAGCTATGAAAGGCGATGTAACGGAATCCTTTTTCCGACAATACATCATGCAAACACCGTTTGGGCTAACCAATTCGTCTCTTACTGGAGAATACAGTAAAATGAAAAATAGATAATTGCATTTCAGTTAGATTCGAACCCCACCGGTGCCCCGACTAGTTTCGACTCATGTCAAGTCGTCATCATTAGACACTAGCTAGGTGTTCGAAGCTAACTGATTTGCCGCTATTACTTCGTGAATTTATAAACTAAATCCACCAGAGTATACTTAGTACGACCTCTATATGTGAAAAGAGAAAATAATTATTCTCTTGGTAGCCCGGCGAATAGCAAAATCAAGCTTTATAACAATAAAGCTATGAAAGGCGATGTAACGGAATCCTTTTCCGACAATACATCATGCAAACACCGTTTGGGCTAACCAATTCGTCTCTTACTGGAGAATACAGTAAAATGAAAAATAGATAATTGCATTTCAGTTAGATTCGAACCCCACCGGTGCCCCGACTAGTTTCGACTCATGTCAAGTCGTCATCAGGAGACACTAGGTAGGTGTTCGAAGCTAACTGATTTGCCGCTATTACTTCGTGAATTTATAAACTAAATCCACCAGAATATACTTAGTACGATGTATTGTCGGAAAAAGGATTCCGTTACATCGCCTTTCATAGCTTTATTGTTATAAAGCTTGATTTTGCTATTCGCCGGGCTACCAAGAGAATAATTATTTTCTCTTTTCACATATAGAGGTCGTACTAAGTATACTCTGGTGGATTTAGTTTATAAATTCACAAAGTAATAGCGGCAAATCAGTTAGCTTCGAACACCTACCTAGTGTCTCCTGATGACGACTTGACATGAGTCGAAACTAGTCGGGGCACCGGTGGGATTCGAATCTAACTGAAATGCAATTATCTATTTTTCATTTTACTGTATTCTCCAGTAAGAGACGAATTGGTTAGCCCAAACGGTGTTTGCATGATGTATTGTCGGAAAAAGGATTCCGTTACATCGCCTTTCATAGCTTTATTGTTATAAAGCTTGATTTTGCTATTCGCCGGTTACCAAGAGAATAATTATTTTCTCTTTTCACATATAGAGGTCGTACTAAGTATACTCTGGTGGGTTTAGTTTATAAATTCACGAAGTAATAGCGGCAAATCAGTTAGCTTCGAACACCTACCTAGTGTCTCCTGATGACGACTTGACATGAGTCGAAACTAGTCGGGGCACCGGTGGGGTTCGAATCTAACTGAAATGCAATTATCTATTTTTCATATATATATATATATATATATATATATATATATATATATATATATATATATATATATATATATATATATATATATATATATATATATATACTTACACGAAATTTTCGATTTTCTAAATCTGACTGAATTGAATATTATGCCAAATCCCACCTTTAAGTTCAGGAAAAGACTCGCCCATCCATATATCAATCATCCATTTTGGTCCAAGGGTGTGGATTTTACGGCCGTTCCTATTTAGGGTCTGTTTTTCTTTCTCGTCCCCAAAACTCCCAAAAATTTCGAAAATTTAAGTCCGACCTTTGCAGCTTGTGATAGTACTGATCATTACCTTTCCAACGCATGTCTATTGAAAATCGGTTATACCATTCAAAAGTTACCGAGCTCAGAAAAATGACTCAATTTCTATTTAAAAAAGGGAAAATGTTTGTGGATATGTATGTATACAGAGAGAGTCTGTAATTTGGAATAAATTCAATATCTCAAATACTAATTGTTTTTTTGGAAAATGCCCAGACCCGTCGATTAGTATTTCAAATTGTCCTTTTTGACATACAATAATACTGTATACAGGGTGTCCCAATTTAGAGATATGACGTCGTTGTTGATTTTCTTAAATGGCAACACTGTCATTTTGATAGCTATTTTGATAGGGTGTGTAAAGTTATACACAACTGTAAAATATCAAATTTTAATTCTCTACCATTTACAAGATAATAGAAAATAACAAAGTTATGCCTGTAGTTTGGAATAAATTCAATAACTAAAATACTAATTGTTTTTTTGAAAAATACTTAGACCCGTCGATTAGTATTTCAAATTGTCATTTTTGACATACAATCATAATTTATACAGGGTGTCCCAATTTAGAGATATGACGTCATCGTTGATTTTCTTAAATGGCAATTCTGTCATTTTGATAGCTATTTTGATAGGGTGTGTAAAGTTATACACAACTGCAAAATTTCAAATTTTTATTCCTTACCATTTACAAGATAATAAAAAATAACAAAGTTATGAAACACAAGTAATCAAAAATAATTGAATTTAATTATTTCAAATAAGCAAATGCTCATAACGTTGCCTATTGACAATTTGACAATAATTGAGGGCAACATTATGAGTATTTGCTTAATTGAAATAATTTAATTCAATTATTATTTGATTATTTGTTTTTCATAACTTTGTTATTTTTTATTATCTTGTAAATCGTAGGGAACAAAATTTTTAAATTTTGCAGTTGTGTATAACTTTACACACCCTATAAAAATAGCTATCAAAATGACAGTGTTGCCATTTAAGAAAATCAACGATGAGGCCATATCTCTAAATTGGGACACCCTGTATACATTATTATTGTACGTCAAAAATGCAATTAGAAATACTAATCGACGGGTCTGAGCATTTAAAAAAAAAATAGTATTTTAATTATTGAATTTATTCCATATTACAGACATAACTTGGTTATTTTCTATTATCTTGTAAATGGTAGAGAATAAAAATTTGAAATTTTGCAGTTGTGTATAACTTTACACACCCTATCAAAATAGCTATCAAAATGACAGTGTTGCCATTTAACAAAATCAACGATGACGTCATATCTCTGAATTGTGACACCCTTTATAGACTATTATTGTATGCCAAAAAGGACAATTTAAAATACTAATCGACGGGTCTGAGCGTTTTTCTAAAAAACAATTAGTATTTGAGATATGGTATATATGTTTATATGTATGTATGTACGTATGTATGTATGTATGTATGTATGTATGTATGTATGTATGTATGTATGTATGTATGTATGTATGTATGTATGTATGTATGTATGCATGTATGTATGTATGTATGTATGTATGTATGTATGTATGTATGTATGTATGTATGTATGTATGTATGTATGTATGTATGTATGTATGTATGTATGTATGTATGTATGTATGTATGTATGTATGTATGTATGTATGTATGTATGTATGCATGTATGTATGTATGTATGTATGTATGTATGTATGTGTATGTATGTATGTATGTATGTGGAAAAGCTAAACCGATCTGAATTTTTTTCTGTGTTTGAAGCGGGGGTCAGGGCCGATTTAGAACCGGTGTAGTTTGTGACTTTTGACCACCCATAAGCCAGCTATAGGACTTGGTAAGTACAAAACGGCATATTTTTTGGGGGTATATATCTTCGGTTCAAGAAGAGACAGTAGAACCGCAAATACACCAAATCAATAGTGTTGAGTTAAGCTTTCAAATGGTGTCTAAGCCGTCAGGATCAGACATACACACCGCTCAGTATAGCCGAAAAACTGAAAAACTAAACTTTGAAAATTTTGGTTTTTCGACAATTACTCAAAATTTCAACCTACGAATTGAGCCAATAACTGAGAGTTTGTAGAAGGGCTCTAGACGCATAAAACAGGGTATACCTCATATCTGGGAAGGAAAATTCGAATTTTTAAGCTATAAGCTTCATAAGTATTATCAAATCTATTTCCTATGGGAAAAACAGTTTTTCAAGCTCAATAATTCCTGTAATACCTTCAGTTATCATACAGATGAAAATCGGTTAAGCCGTTTAGAAGTTATTAAGCTACAAAAGTATAATCCAATTAACCATTATCCCCGAAATAGTTTATGTAGTTGTAGTGGTTACGACGCTAAATTTGATCGGGCAACGGGCAATCCGAGTTCATTTACCGGCCATCCCAATATTTTTTTTCAATCTATGTATTTCGAATAGAAAAAAAATCTAGTGTACATTCGGTTTACACTAGATCATTTTTGGGAGATAATGCGACAAAGGCGACCATTTATAAAGCTTATAACGTGTAATCGAGAAACATTACATTCAACTTCATACATTTAATTTATAAATAACGTTGAAAAACTCCTGATACAAGAATAAAAAACCGCTAAACGCCGTAAAAATGAGTGGCTCATACAATATTCCAGCTACAAAAGATCTGATATGAATATTACGTGGCGCGAAAATGTATTTTCATTTTGATGCAAAATAAAATTCTAGTTTTATTTTAAAATATTTTTTCATAATATTTGCTAAATTTGAAGTAAACGAGCCACAAAAGAGCTTCAAAATTCAAACTGTATCAAAGTTACTCTTTTGTGGCGCGTTTTACTTCAAATTTAGCAAATATTATGAAAAAAACTTTTAAAATAAAACTAGAATTTTATTTTGCATCAAAATGAAAATACATTTTCGCGCCACGTAATGTTCATATCAGATCTTTTGTAGCTGGAATATTGTATGCGCCACTCATTTTTACGGCGTTTAGTGGTTTTTTATTCTTGTCTTCATTATTCTTCAAATATTTCGCGCCTTTCTCGTGTTATTTAAGTGTAGTGCACTCAAAGAATGTATGTACCTACACAAAATTAGTAAAGGATGAGAATTTATTAATAAATTATATCTTACCACTAGATGAATCTGATTTTTCGTCACTATCACTTCTACCTAAAGAGAATGCGTGTGATGTCCTGAATATAGGAGGTTGAGGCAAATATTTGCTTTGTAGCTGTTGATTCAGCTTGAGGAACTCACTAGTGTTAGTGTCTGTTTCTAAATTTTCTGACATGGACGCTTTTATTTTCTCTGTGAAATCTTCTTTATGATCAAAGAAGATAAATTTTACCACCAACGCCAGTAACAAGATTAGAATCACTATGTGATCAGCACTTAAGGTAATCCATCTAAAAAAAATTATTAATGTTTATAACATGTTCCATCTGATTATGATTTGATGAATTATAGAATAGATAAATATGTAATTGTAATTTGACATTGTACCTACTAAAGATTTGTCCTAAAGATTTGTCCTAGATATATCTAGGACAAATCACTAGATTAAATAAAGAAAATCAAACCGAAGAAATAAAGAGAAGAATAAGATTGGCATGGGCATCATTCGGAAAACTGTCTTATATTCTAAAAAACAGAAATTACCCGCAATACCTAAAAACAAGAGTATTCAATCAATGTATACTCCCTGTTCTCAATATATGGCTCTCAGACATGGACGTTTACAAAAGAAAATATGGAAAAAATAGCAAAGCCAGAAAGATCCATGGAAAGACAAATGCTGAACATTAAACTATCAGACAGGAAAAGAAACGAATGGATCCGTAACAAAACAAAAGTGAAAGATGTCTCTACCCAAGTAGCAAAGCTTAAATGGAAGTTCGCTGGACACACCCTACGGCAGAAGGATGAAAGATGGACTAAGATGATTATACATTGGAGACCGTGGAACCACAAACGAAAAAGGGGAAGGCCACAGATGCGATGGTCGGATGACCTGAAGAAACACACTGGGTCAAGGGTCAAATTGGATGCAAATTGCCCAAGATAGAGAGGCATGGAGGAAGGAAGAGGAGGCCTATATTCAAGGATGGATGTTTAGGGCTGATTAGATAGATATATAGACCTACTAAAGAGTGCTCTTACTCTGATTATTGTGATTGTTTAATAGTTATATTCATATGAAGATATACTACATAAAAGCTGTATTATTATTATAAAGCCTATTATAGAGAATATATTTACAAAGTAATAATCTCAAGAAATCTTTTGCATAGATATATTGAAATTCTACTGTCTAATATTTGATCAAGTGATTTATTTATTATTGACTTGGTCACCATTACCCCATTTGTTAAATTAACATTTACTACCTTCGACGAATGACATGAGATACAAGACAACAATATCGTTACTTCATTTAACTTAATTTAACATTCATTATTCAGGTGATTCAGGTGATAATATTTTAACAACATTTACCACTTTATCAGAGTGGCATTTGAGAACATTTCAATGCTGCTTCATTACACATATTTATGTTTTACCCACATATTGACCCACCGATAAAAATAAAACACCAGACTTCAATAATGCCCTAACCCTAAAAAAATGGAAAAATCTGTTTTTTGGCCTAACACGTTGTGGAATAATGTCATATAGTTTAGTTATCTTAGAATCTGCATAGTGCGCCCGTGTCATTATTACCATTTCCGGATTCAGGAAAGGAAAATCTACAAGAGATGCGATATACATACTAAAGCAAATAATGGAGAAGGCGAACGAATTTAACATAAACTTAGAAATACTTTTCGTAGATTTTAGACAAGCTTTTGATTCCATCAAAAGAAACCAACTATTGGAAATATTAAAAACGCTACAGGTACCGCTTAAATTAAGAAAACTTATAAAAATGACGATGAGCCATACCAGAGTGAGTGTGGAAACGCAAATATGGGAAACAGAAGAGTTCGAAACAAACAAAGGAGTGAGGCAGGGTGATAGTTTATCCACAACATTATTCAACATGGCAATAGAATATATTACCAAAAAAATGAACAAAGGAACACTCAAAAATAGAGAAGGTCAAATTGTAGCATATGCCGATGACGTTGTGATAATGGCAAAGAAAAGAGATATATTAATGCAAATGGTAGAGGAACTCATACAAGAAGGAAAAACAGTGGGTTTGAGTATTAATGAAAACAAAACAAAAATGTTAAGATTAGGAAAAAACCCTACCAATAGAGAGGTCACAGTGGGAGGATAAAAATTGAAAGAAGTAAGTAAATATAAATACCTAGGTTTCATGCTGTCAAGTGATGGAACAAGAGAAAACGAAATAAAAGAGAAAACATTGGCAATAAATAGAGCATTCCAAGCCAACAAAAAAAATGATAAAAAGCAAAATATTAACAAAAACAACTAAATTAAGGCTCAATGAAACATTAATTAGACAGCCATTAATGTATGGAGATGATAATGACCAAGACAGACGACGAAAATTTGAGAAGAACCGAGAGAAAAATAATTCGGACAACATTAGGACCAATAAAAACAGCAGAAGGTGAATACAGGAGCCGAAGGAATAACGAAATAAATGAGGAATTAAAGGGGCACATATAGTCAGCAGAATAAAGAGACAAAGATTGAGATGGCTTGGGTATGTATGGAGAGCAGGGGAAGAAGCGATAATAAACATAGTAACAAAGTGGAATCCGGCCGGAAGGAGACGAAGAGGAAGACCGAGGTCCAAATGGCTGGAAGAGGTGAAGCGGGATCTAGAGGACATGGAAATCAGAAATGCAGAAGAAAGAGCAAGAGACAGAAGGAGCTGGAATCGGATATGTAATGACGTTTAAGAACGAGAAGAAATGGAGGACTGATCCCCCTCAAAATTGAAATTTTGACACACTGAATTTGAAAATTTGTACTAAGTATAAATATTTCCGGACTTAAATCTTTTCCGGACAAAGAATAATTATTTTCCTTTTAGGATTTCTACTATAATCAAACAAGAACAAGAAGGAAGAAGAAACTGTGGATTAATTATGAAATCTGGATTTAATGGAAAGTAGGAGGGTGAAAAATAAGAAGATGACAAAATACAAGAAAAATGACGAACATAATACTTTGCACCATCCACAAAAAAGGAGATATCTCTAAAGTCCTAACCACAGAGGAATTACGCTTCTAAATGTAGCGTATAAAATATTATCCAATATACTATGTATGCCACCGTATGGCACCTTATGCAGAACGAATAATACGGTAATACCAAGCTGGTTTCAGAAGTGGTAAAGTAACAATGCATCAGGTCGCAACGCTGAGACAAATTTTAGAAAAAATAAATACTGGAATATGGAATAGATGCTCATCACATATTTATAGAGTATAAGGCAGCCTAAGACTCTGCAAATAGAAGAGAAATGAATGGCAGAGCAATGAAAGAGCTGGTAGTACCAAAACAGTTAGTAAATTTAACAAAACTAACTCTTGAAAAATTTGAACCTAGAGTGCTAATCCAGGGAACTGTCTGAACCTTTTAAAACAAATAACGGGCAGCGCCAGGGAGACTCTCTACCCTGTATACTGTTCAATCGGGCTGCGGAAAAAGTACGTACAGTACGCCAAACATAGCTGAAAGTGTGAAATTCTTATTGCCTACGTGAACAATAAAGTGAGAAAGCACATACAAACGGTCTGGACCGTCAATGTGAGTGCAAGGTCAGTTGTATGACGAATGCACATCATGAGTGTGGTTATTTTCACACTTTCGGCTATGTTTGGTGGGCTGTAGATATCACATATTATCACAATCACTGGTTCAATATATTATAACAAATCAGTGCAAATCCTTGCCTATACTGATAATATTAATATTGTTAGAAGACGGAAAAACACCGTACGAGAGGCGTATGTAGCACTAAAAGGACCGGCTACAAAAATGGCTTTAATAATAAACACGACAAAAACGAAGTATCTATATGAAAATAAGCATGCAACCACAACTCCTACATCCTACGGCCACAATGTCATCACCTGGGAGCGCTCGTCAACACTGAAAATAACACTACCACCGCAGAGATAAAACGCAGAATTTTCACGGTCAACAGGTGCTATTTTTGGCTCAATTTAATTCTGAAATACTCAATTATATCGAGAAATACAAAGGTAAAACTCGACAAAACAGTAGTTCTCCCAGTCCTCACATATCGTTCAGAGACCTGGATTCTAAGAAACAAAGAGTAATGAAAACATGTTCATGTTAGGATGTCTCGAAAGAAAACTACTTAGGTGAATCTATGGAGCGTGAATGACAATACAGTGAGAAAACGATACAATTTCGAACTTTATAGAATATACCAGGAAAGATAGGACGTCTACGGTGGTAGGGCACGTTATGCGGATACGCAAAAACGCTCCTTGATAAACCCATTGGTCAGAGAAGTAGTGGAAGACCCAGAACAAGGTTGATGACATCGATGAAGACATGAGAAATATGTGAATATGCGCTTGGTGGAGAAAGGCGATGGGTAGGGTCGACTGGAGAGAAATTCTTGAAGGTAAAGCCAGAATGATGATGATGATCCATCAAAAAATATTAAAATTTTCAATTATTATGCACAATACCAATCAGACATCGTTGAAATGGACTACCTGAGAAGAGCTTGTCGTATATCAAGAGCAGAACTTACACCTAATACTAAAATTAGAAGAAAAACAGATAGAGTACATAAAACTTCGGAAATAATAGAAACTAGACATTTAATATGGTATGGACACGTGAAGCGGATGGACGACAACAGATGGCCAAAAAGAGCTATGGAATGTAATGCAAGTAATAGAAAGAAATGAGGAAGACCATCCAAGTCTTGGATACAAGGTGTTATGGAAACCATGAAAGACAGAGCCATTGATGAAGCCACCTGGAGAGATGACGAGAAAAATATGGCAACGGAAATGCGGGAAGCGGCAGAAGCTGTAGGACCCTCACTTATACATACATACCAAGCAGTCCCACTAAAAGTATCGCTGTCCAAATTAGTCCAAGATCAAAAACCGGGAAGACGATTTAGAAATATTGAAAAGTAATACAGGGCGTTTCATTGGGAAACGGAAATACTTGAATGGTGAATAGAGGTCACCGAGGTGGTTCTAAATGTACTACATTTTTTGCCCTACCGACTTGTATAACTGAGTTACAGGGTGTTTTATCGATTTTGCTCATTTCTTTTCTAAGCCATAACTTTAGAACCACCCTGTATATTTTTTTGATATTTGGTACAAATATGTCTCATTCTAGACCCAAACGACTGACATGCTAATCACTGGAAAATCCAGGTCCGGATTAACAAAAAATTATAAAGTAATTGTGACCTTAAAACAATACCCTGTATATTGAAATTTTGAAAATCTGTTTGCATATTTGAAAAGAGCACAAAAAGCTAAGTTTATTGGTTCGCTTCAATTTTTCGGCCAGACAATTTTTTGACTTTAATTTTGAAATTATATTGATTTTTTTAAGAACTCTGATATTCAAAAGCAGGTATATTAACTTTTAATTATAAATTATTAAAGTTAATGAATAAATACTCATTTTAAAAAGAATCAATAATTATTTACTACATTGGAACGACCCAATTACTAATGACAAGAAAAATCCAGGTCCGGATTAACAAAAAAATATAAAGTAATTTTGACCTTGAACCAACACCCTGTATATTGAAATTTTAAAAATTTGTCTGCGCATTTTAAAAGAGTATAAAAACTGTGATTAAAGGTTCATTTTAATTTTTTGCGCAGATGATTTAATTACATCAATTTTGAAATTATATTGAAATTTTAAAGAACTCTGAGATTAAAAACCCGGTATTATTAACTTTTAATAATTCAATGTTAATGACATTAAAAATTAAAATTCAAAATAAATTAAATTCAAATTAAAAAATAAATGATTAAAAATTAGAATTGCGAGAATTGGGATATTTTAATGATTTAGTAAAGAATTAAAAAACAGCTATATCTAATAAAAAAATTCGTTTAAACAATTCAACAATTTAACAGAAATTAAAAATATTTGAACTATAGCATGTCCGCCATTTTGTTCGATGCATTTACTTGCTCGTTTTAAAAGATTTAGAATCGATTTTCTAATTATGTACCTTAATTTTTTGGCCAATTTCTTGTCACCGTGACAGAATTAATCAATATGATTTCAAAATTGCCGTAATTAAATTATCTGCGCAAAAATTTGACATGCACCTTTTAACGCAGTTGTTTATTCTCTTTTAAAATATGCAAACAAATTTTCAAAATTTCAATATACAGAGTGTTGTTTCAAGGTCACAATTACTTTATATTTTTTTTGTTAACCCGTACCTGGATTTTTCTTGTGATTAGTAATTGGGTCTTTCCAATGTGGTAAATAAGTATTGATTATTTTTAAAATGCGTATTTATTCATTAACTTTAATAATTTATAACTAAAAGTTAATAATACCAGCTTTTGAATGTCAGAGTTCTTAAAAAACTCAATATAATTTCAAAATTAAAGTCATAAAATTGTCTGGCCGAAAAATTGAAGCGAACCATTAAATTTAGTTTTTGTGCTCTTTTCAAATATGCAAACACATTTTCAAAATTTGAATATACAGGGTGTTGTTTTAAGGTCACAATTACTTTATAATTTTTTGTTAATCCGGACCTGGATTTTTCTTATTAGTATGTCGGTCGTTTGGGTTTTGAATGAGACATATGTGTACCAAATATCAAAAAAATATACAGGGTGAATATACAGGGAAATGGGCAAAATCGATAAAACACCCTGTAGAACCGGCTCGGTGGCCTTTATTCACCATTAAAGTATTTTCGTTTCCCAATGAAACAGCGTGTATAATGAGAAGGTTATCAAGAAATCAAAATGTAAAGTAAAGCGCATTAAAATAATAAGAATTACTAACTGAATTCCTTTTTGTCCAGCAAGTTCCTGAAATATTAAGACTAAAGATTAAAGATATTAAAAGTAATGTGGCGATACCTAACAATAATAACCTGCGTGCTAAATATGGGTGGGTTGTGATTGCGCGCCGCGGTCAAATACCTCCTGGGGTACTGAAATTTACCTTTAAGAGGGTTGCTGTGATTGCGCGCAACGGAAGGATTAAGGCAGGTAGACAAAACGGTATATTGTGATTGTGCGCAGCGGTCAAATACCTCCTGGGGTACTCTACACTCTAATACCCGAAAGTTAGGTTTGGACCGAAGGGTTAGGTCTTCCTGCTTTGAAAATTGTACTGTATAATATATAATATATATAATATATTAATTTTTTAATTAATTAATCAATATTATAATAGGGTATCCTCGTCTAATAAAGATTTCATAGATATACCTATGTTATTTTATTCATTCTTTCAAGTACCTAAACCTAATACATTTACATTGGTTATTTTTGTATCACAAATAAAATAAATATTTAACTTTAAAGAGACACACAGTATTTAATACATATTGTACCTTCATATTAAAAAATGTTTTATTTGTTTATGATCATATTAAACTGTAAAAATTATACATCAAAGTATGTAAAAAAGATTTTATTGAAAATCACAATCAATAAATTTCTAAACATTTGAGTTAAACGGTTAAACCACAGTATTAAAAACAAATGAAATAAACACAGAATGAAAACGAATAAGAAGTAAATAAAACTTCCGTTTACTATAATTTACGACTTTGCGCGCAATCACAGCATACCTTTTTAAAGACGTGCGCGCAATTGCACCATTGGCTTAGATACCCTGTTGAGAACCCTGACCGCTGCGCGCAATTGCAGTCTGCCCCTAAATATAACGAAAATGTCGCCAAGTACGCAGATCTAGAATTTCAAATACGGAGACAATGGAGGATGGAATGTACCCAGACAATACCAATTATTCTTTCTACTACTGGAGTCATTCCAAAGAACCTACTAGAAAACATAAAAAAGTTTGGTCTGAATGAACATTTCTATAAGACTATGCAGAAAGCTGTGCTACTCTTGACGTTCAGATGCGTACAAAAATTTTTGAGAGATACTCCGGCGTATCAAGTTACCTAGGGCTCGATAACACGAAAAGAATCCCACCAGAGCTCAATCCTTTTATACCGTAGGTATCTGGGATAAGCGAATTATCCCGTTACAGGCAGTGTGAGCCGTATGGCTAAATCTGGTTTAAAAGTAAGACAATTAAATTAAATAAAACTGGAATAAACTGGAACATATCTGTAGAAATATAAAAGGATGTAAGGGAATAACTAATACAAAACTAAATCACAAATATCTACAACATTGAAGATAGGTGTAATGATGTATTTCAAGAATTGAATTAGTAATAATGAGTAGCTATGATTATAACTATTATAAGCATCTATTTTAGTAAGTAACTGAATATATAAAAAGATGACTTACTTCATAATATATCCATGTAAAGCATTTTCTTCGGTACGGTTGAGAGTGATATGCTGTTCGACAACCAATGAACCAATATCATCAGTGTCCTCTTCTTTGAATGGCCAACGACTAAAACCGAAAACGTTTGTTTTTATAGTTCATTTTAGCGTTCTACATGTTAACGTCATTACTTCGTAAATATTAAATGGATATCCTACTACATGATAAGAAAGTAAGTTAGTAGACAACAAAAGAAAAAGGTGTACCATTACACTCAACGAAAAAGGAAAAATGTTAATTCAGACAACAAACGCAATACTTAAAATTTGTCCAATTCTTGGTTTAATTGGGACAACAAAACGATGTTCATCAATTCATTATTTTCGTTCGTTGAGCCAATGTATTACGTTTATTGAATGGATGAACATTCATTATGTATACCATAATATCACTTTATTGGTATTACGAACTCTGTTCATTGAGTCAACGAACACTATTTATTGAAACAACAACGTCGTTAATTGACCGACGAAGACTATTCGTTGTGTCAATAACAGTGTTATTTCTCCTAACGTATTTCGTTTATTTCTACAATTATTTCCGTTTACTGTTACAATTAATTCCGGTTATTCCCACAATAAATAAGGATTTTCTTACAAGCAATTCTATTCATTCTTACAATCAGTTTCGTTCATTCCTACTATGAACGTATTTTATATTAATAATTACTGAATGCAATAGCCCAATGTATGATATTAATTAATAATAATTTTTTAAATCTGCCTTTTTTTCCTTAACCTAAAGGACTTTGGATAAAGGACTGTGTGATTTTTCATATGATTTCACTTATACAGTGTACTGGAATAAGTGTTACACTCCCCCACCCCCTTATTAACTTATTTATTTTTAGCACATAAGCAAAACGCTCGGACAGGTCGATTTATAAAATAATCAAAGTATATTATAACATAAATGTTTCGAACTTTACACGATCCCTCTTCAGGTGACAGGCGCGGCGTAACTTTGATTTTTTTTAATGGGAAAGTACGTCATGTGACAGCTTATTTAAAAGCGTTTAAAATAGTGATTCCAAAAATGTATAACACTTTAATCCTTTTTGAGAGCGCAGGTGCAAAATTTCGATCGAATTCTTTTTAAACGCATTAATTTTTTTTGGAATTCTGAGAAAACTAATAAGTATTTTTGAAAAATTTAAACGCAGAATAAAATATTACATTATTACCGAGGGCAGAAAGTCCCTTAGAATAAACAAAAAGTTTCTGTTGAATGGTATGCCTATTTGAAATTAAAAATCATACTAAATTTTCTCTTTTTCACCCCTGTGACTTATTAAAATAATCATTACAGAGGTTCTCAGGGACTTCAGACCCTCGATAATACTGTAATATTTTATTTTGCATTTAAATTTTCAAAAATAATAATTAGTTTTCTCAGGATTCGAAAAAAATTAATACATTTAAAAATAATTCGACCGAAATTTCACGATAATAGACACACAAAAACTTCCTTCTACTACGGACTACACTTGAAAACGAAATGCAATTATTATTCGGCACTTCGGTAACACAGAGAAGCTAGGGGTATCACGATAAGGAAAAGCCGTTAACTTTCAAATGGTTAAGCAAAACATTTATTGTCTCAACAACTACGATTATTGTCACAATAAACGCATTGATTGTGGGTATTAAATGCAGTAGTAGATTGATTAATGCATTCGTTGTCACAGCAATCAATTTACATCTATTCAATAATCATATATTACTCTATATTAACAACATTTGTACATGTTTTAATGAAATCTGTACGTTGTCACGATAAACCAAGGTAATTGCTTGTCATCTACGAAATCAAGAACGTGAGTTGCTGCCAGAATTAATAGTATTTATTAAATATACGAAACTAAGTTATTGGCTGAATAAATTGAGTGTTATTGATTAATGTACTCTATCTAGTCATTCTCACAATTATTATTCAATCATTGTGACAATAACCAAATACATTAGTCAATGTCTAAAAGTTCGTTGAAACAACAAATTAAATTATTGTGACAACGAAATACTATTCAGTAATCACTGTCAATCAATAATACGAACTAAATTTTTTTGAGTGTAGATTTTATTATAACGAACATAGTACATGTAGTGAGGTTGCTCCCGTATGAAAAATTTTCTGATTCGGTTTTTTTGCGGATAGTTACTCAAAGGAATAAGGACCAATATAAAAATAAAATAAAAATTAGCGCCGGATGACGCTAGTCACCTACTCCATACACGTCAGTTGCAATGTGGGGATAAGCTTTAATGGCTGGTCACTTCGAGTAAAGAGCAGCAGGCCTACGCCTCTCCGAGGATGACTCCAATTAGAGTCGAAAATCGTCGATTCAGAGTGCTGGTCTGCGCTCCCTATTCTAAGTGAAAAATAAGATTGTTTTGCCTTCGCATTGCAACTGAATAAAAATGGAATTTTTATTTTATTTTTAAAAGATAGTCTTTTGTTCTGGATTTTTTTAGGTTTTTTGGATCATTCAGAACAAAAAGGTCTCTTGTAATTTTTCTCAAAAGTTGATAGTTTTCGAGTTATAACCGATTTAAAATCTAAAAAATGCGAACATACGCATTTTCGAGGCTTGAAAACTCATCTGTAAATTGAAGTTTAAACATTCCATTTCAAGATTCTGAAGAGTTATCGGGCTTATTTCAATTTAGACCGTTGGTTATTAATTGTTAATCATGCATGTAAACTCGACTTTTAAACCGCGTGGAAAACCCCGTGGCGCGCCGCCGAGCTTCGCACTCTATGGTGCGTCTCTGGTAGCAGTATAATGATTGGCATATTAAATTACCACATTGGCAATAATTAATTGAATAAAAAAATAAATTATTTAAAAAAAACTATGTTACACACCAATAAATTATAAAATTTTAAAATAAAAATGTATGGTACATTCCATGTCAAATCACTCAGGCAAAAAATTTTGGATTTCCGATTTGTCTGAAAATTGGTATATAGCTTCTGCGGGACGTAAAAATAAGATATTTAAGGTCAAAAAATCTTCTTCTTCTTTTTTTTTTCAAAATGTTAATTTAAGTCATTTTACAGTGATTTGGTGTTTATTTAAACAAATTTGCATTTTCTATCGTAAAGTATCAATAAAAAACATAATATTTTAATAGAAGGGACTCAAAAATGTCATTATATGGCATTATAATAAGTTATTTTGATTCAAAACAAGTTTTTGATCAAATTTTATAGTG
Organism: Diabrotica virgifera virgifera; assembly: GCF_917563875.1. NCBI lineage: Eukaryota > Metazoa > Arthropoda > Insecta > Coleoptera > Chrysomelidae > Diabrotica > Diabrotica virgifera. The sequence goes on from NC_065452.1 coordinate 90,899,610, forward strand.
TAGAAAACGTTAAAGTACCGCTTTTTACATTTTCCGCCATTGCCAAAATACATCATCATCGATTTGACTGAAAATTTGCCCACAGATAGCCAAAATAAAGGACTTTAAGTGGTTAGAAGGATATATTATGAATTATATTATAATACCAAAAAAGTTACATGCAGTAATATCAGACTCAAAAGTATATTAGTCCAATCGGGATAGAATTTGACCTTGCATGCCGAGCTGCCCAAAATTTTATTTTTGCAGCGTTTTCAATAAACTCGTTCTTTTTAACTTTTTCTGCCGGCCAAAATAAGGTCGTACATGGCTCACTTATCCCGGAGTTATGAATAAGAATATATCCGGTCTGTTCCTTATACCTGCGTATTACGACTTTACGATAGTGTGAGAAAACAACTGTAAACTTGAAAATACCTATATAGGAACTTTTTATTTTACCTCATGACAGGGCCGCCGCTAAGGTGTTGACCGCCCGTGTGCAACTTAATATTTGCCGCCCCCCTTTTAACACTTCAGAAATATATACGTACTAGTACCTATTTAAAGAAATGTGCAGAAGATGCATAACAATAATCATTTGTAAATAGGTAAATACTTAAACATTTAGAGTAATATCCATGATCCAAGGTCCATTATAGGTATCCTTATATCCTAATTTATACGTCCAATTAATTAAAATAAACCGTAAATATATTATAACATAAATACATCAAGTGAAAATTTTATGTCAAATTTTGGACTTTGACGGATTTTGATAACCACGTTTATTTTACTTATTCAAAATATGTTGCCACACCACAACAAAACATATGAATTTAAATTTCCAAATTTTATTTTTAAGGTCTTATATTCATATTCATTTTGTTATTATTTTGCAATTTTTCTAAAGCATCGTAATATATTTCACATATCTGGTTTTTAATGGTGCGGTTGCATCTATCTCACTCTCCCATCACGTGTCCGACAATGCTTCAATGTCAACTTTGGAAGGTGCTTTGATAAAATGTTCCATCGAATATTCGAAGAAGAAAAAAATACATATAGTTCCTGTAAACTACTAAAAATTCCACCGACTCGAAACTTATTTTTTTACTGCTTCACCGCCAGATTTAAACTATGCGCAGAACAAAAAAAAAACTATAAATGATAAATGAAACGCATTTTAGTATTATACGGTAATAATAATTATTGTTTGGATTATTAGAGTTTAGAATTAGAATTATTTGTATCATTATACTATTTAATTATTTGAATTTGTTTTTGTTTAAAAAAAAGTATTATCATCAGTGGCCTGCTTTTGGCCGCCCCTATTGTTGGCCGCCCGTGTGCGATGCACACTTTGCACACATGGCAGCGGCGGCCCTGCCTCATGACCACGCTTTCAGCATTTGGAATCACTGTGTGACGGTCTTACCAGCCACATTAGAGGCTTTACATAAAACCATGATTTGAAGTATTAAAAGAATGATCGGAGATCAGAAACCAATAACGCTAAAAAGAACTATATGAAAGAACTCCTGTTATTACCTCATAGGATAATCTTTCTAAACATCTTTCAAATAACAATGTACACGGTAAAAATAAGTTAAAAAAAGGTCAAGAGCTCGTAAATATTAAATAGCTATTCACTTATCCATGCTATTTACGGTTTCATTCATTGATATTTAAATTATTTTACTGGGTATTTACCTGTGTGCATGTACTAACATTAGCCCTGCGGACATTATCAGTTTCACTCGTTGTACTACAGGATTCGATTTGTGGTCTTCTTCTCGGAAAGCCTTGATCAAACTGTTCTTGTTAGTGTACATCCCCGTGCAACGAGATAGCTGAAAATAAAAAAAAAAACGTTGTGGATCACTCAAGCATACTACACTGACCCGCAAAAGTAACCGGACACTAAGTTTATTTTAGGTAAAGTAAAAAGTATTAGAAAAGCTTAAAATCCCATAAATTATTTTTGTGGTATGTTTAATAACAAACGATAAAATAAAAAAAAATTCCAAATATTGACTAATGTAACAACAAATTAAAATTTACAATTTTTTATTCCGGAGTAAGATGTTTTTCAAATCAAAATCATAAAATATTTCAAAATGAATGGGATAATCCCAGTAGCTATACCATAGTTAAAAACTTATACAGAAGTAAAAAACTTCGATTTGTACAGTGGTATAAAAGTTTATTAAAAACTATTAAAATGTCATCCAAATGGATTACAAAACGTTTTCGATCTGAATCAGATCATCTTCAGTGCGTTCTGCTTAGTAGATGAAACTAGCACACTATTAAAAGTGGTAACATCGAGATAAATGACTTACATAGTATGATTATAAGAAATATAGCGACTCCAAGTCGATGTTAATAGATTATATACTATTAGTGTTCAAGGGGCGACATGGTTCCCTGCTCGAATAGAACGCGTGGTTCTTGCCAGTTAGTTGGTCTGTGTCCATTGAACTGGCAAGAACCACGCGTTCTATTCGAGCAGGAAACCATGTTGCCCTTTGAGCACTAATAGTATATAATCTATTAACATCGATATATTTAACTGCGCTATATGTCTTATAATCATACTATGTAAATCATATATACCGATGTTACCACTTTTAATAGTGTGCTAGATTCATCTAATAAGCAAAACGCAATGAAGATGATCTAATTCAGATTGAAAACGTTTTGCAATCAATTTGGATGACATTTTAATAGTTTTTAATAACCTTTGTTACCAATATACAAATCGAAGTTTTTTACTGCTGTATGAGTTCATAAAATATTTCTAAAATATGGATACTCAAATCGAGCAGTTTCTCTTTGAGCTCAGATAACAACTCTCATTCTTTCTGACATATACTAGATCATAGTAGCAATTTCGGTTTGTGGTATTTGTTCTCACTCGTTTATTAGCGCCTGTACTAACGCTACCACATTTTCAAACGCAATAATTTTACCTAACTACCCTTCCTATGCTGGCCCAACAAATTCTCTATTGGGTTAAGGTCTGGACTTCTAGGAGGCCAGGCTAGTAACTGAATACAAACATCTGTAAAGTATGTATTGCCTTATCATCCGGGCTATGTGCGGCTGAGTATTATTTTGCATTAGGAGAAAATTTTCACCTACAAAGTGCATATAAATAAGTAACTATGTTCTTCCAGATATTCCCTAATTTACCTACCAGCATTAAGGTCTCCTGCCCCTAACATAACCAGATCTGTATGTGCTTCAAAAAAATGCCGATCCATACCATTATACCTCCACCACTAAACTCTACTCTAGGAATTAAGCAGCATTGGGCATAGCGCTCTCGAAGCCTTCTTCACGCTCTTTAGTGACCATCAGGTAAATATCTCATAAAACTATATTAGTTTCTCCATTCTTCCACATCTCAATATGAACGAGAACGACAGAATTCCAAGCGTTATCTTCGATGAGCTGCATCCAATAAAGGACCTGCAGCAGGCAGCAGGTATATAAGATGATAACTTTTGTTCGCTTAATCTTCAACGTACGGTGTCAAGTGAAACTATGCTACCATGAATATTTACCAGTCTGCCAGTCAAAGCTGTAGCAGTAACTTTCTCTTTCGAAGCACTTGGAGTCTAAATCGATCTTCTACGGCGTTTGTTGACCTTGGTCTTCCCAGTACAGGTCTTCTTGAGTAACAATCAGTTTCTCGAAATCTTTGTAAAGCATCGGAGATATTATACTTCGCGGAACGTCAAGCACAGCTTCGGTATATCGAATGGAACGCCCATTAGTATGAAGAGCAGAGCAGAACTTTTTAACTGTTTAAAATAACAAACGAATGGATAAAAGTAGCTTATATTTTGGTAAATATATTTAATTATTATACAGGGAAATTCCACAAAACTAATAGGAGAAAACTATGGAATTTCACGTGTCCGGTTATATTTGCGGGTCAATGTAGATTTAATATTTTCCCAACAATGAAATTTTTGAATTTCATTTTTGGTGTATTAGTCCAGGAAGCCACTGCGCATCCGGTAGGATAAATATTCTGATTCGGTTTTTTTGCACAATCTTACTCAAAAACACCTTTTAACAAAGTTGCATGCTGCCAGGTCTAAAAGTGCGTCAAAAAATGTTTAATATTTTTTTTCAAAAGAAATTGCAAAAATCGTTTTTTTCCAAGAAGATGCGCCGTTGTCGGGTTATAAATGATTTAAGTTATGAAAAAACGCCAAAAAGGCCATTTTTAACTCCGAAAAACAATATGAAAAAAAAAAAAAGAAAATTTTGATGTTGCCAAAGGTCACAAATATTCTTAGAACATCCATTAACAAAATCCGGAAGAATTCATAATATTAATTTAAACCTTAGTTTTTGAAGTGAAAACTTCTTTAGGGACGTTGTGCGATTTTTGGATAGTCACCGTCATCGCGACCGTCATTACGACCGTCATTACGACCGTCATCGCTTATGCTATATACTATATATGTGTATACATATATAAATTGCGTAGAGGTATTTAAATTTAAAATAAATGTAAACCCTATTTTACGATCGGGAAAAAGGATTTATTTCGCGACCGTCATCGCGACCGTCATCTCTTCGGCGAAATAAATTTTGTACCTATAGGGTGTCAATTTATAAAGTTACCACCCCTATAATTTGGTCCCTATAGAAAATCTAAAAATATACAAAAACACGTCAAATTTATTTGTGAGGGTGACATTTTATAGACCAGTTTTCAACTAAATTACACTAACCCTCTAGCGGGGGCAAACACAACCCCCAAAATCTTTAATGGAAAGGGGGGTTGAGTGATACCTCATTTTAAAGGTCGTTCGATTACCTTTTCAAAAATACCACATACTTTATATTTCTTTTCAGTAATTTTAATTTTTTTATAATTGATTTTAATAATTAAATATCGTTTTATCTATTTATAATGGGAAATAAGCCACAATATTATTAAAAAATGATTTTTATTAAAGTTTTTACGCCCAAATCGGGTGCCGTTGTCAAAATACATTTTTTTTTAATTATTGTGGCTTATTTCCCATTATAAATAGTTAAAATTGTAAAAATGCCACAAGAAAATAGCTTCAGAACAAATTACATATCGAGTTCAGAACTCCAAAATTTTTTTTGGAGTATTGAACTCAAAATTGAATTTTTTTTGGGGTGTTGAAGTATTTAGAGTATTTTTTTGAAGTATTTTTGGAAAAATGTTATAAAACCGTAAAGATATTAAGTATAGAGTTCAGAACTCCAAAATTTTTTAGAGTATTGAGTCCAAGATTTTTCCAAAAGTACTGAAAAGAAATATAAGGCATGTGGTATTTTTGAAAAGGTAATTTAATAACCTTCAAAATAGTTATCACTCAACCCCCCTTTCCATTAAAGATTTTGGGGGTTGTGTCCGCCCCCGCTATAGGGTTGATGTAATTTAGTTGAAAACTGGTCTACAAAATGTCCCCCTCACAAATAAATTTGACGTGTTTTGCATATTTTTACATTTTCTATAGGGACTAAATTATAGGGGGTGGCAACTTTTCAAATTGACACACTGTATATTTATTATGTGTATGTATACATAAATTATGTAGAAGTATTTAAATTTAAAATAAATGTAAAATCTATTTTGGAATGGGGAAAAAGGATTGATTTAGCTACCGTTATCGCGACCGTCATCGCTTCGACGAAATAAATTTTGTACGTATATTATTATAATGTACGTATAATAATAGTAATATTATTGAAGTGAAAACTTCTTTAGGTACGTTGTGCACTTTTTAGATGGGAAAAAGTATTGAAGTAGCTACCGTCATTGCTTCAACGAAATAAATTTTTGAAGTGAACACTTCTTTTGTGCACTTTTTAGATGGGGAAAAAGTATTGACTTAGCGACCGTCATCCCGACCGTCATTGCTTCGACGAAATACATTTTTGAAGTGAAAACTTTTTTAGGGACGTTGTGCACTTTTTAGATGGGGAAAAAGTATTGACTTAGCGACCGTCATCCCGACCGTCATTGCTTCGACGAAATACATTTTTGAAGTGAAAACTTTTTTAGGGACGTCGTGCACTTTTTAGATGGGGAAAAAGTATTGAATTAACGCCCGTCATCGCGACCGTCATCGCTTCGACGAAATAATGGTTTGAAGTGAAAATTTCTTTAGGGACGTTTTGACCTTTTTAGATGGAAAAAAATATTGAATTAGCGACCGTCATCGCGACCGTCATTGCTTCGATGAAATACATTTTTGAAGTGAAAACTTCTTTAGGGACATTATGCACTTTTTAGATGGGGAAAAAGTATTTAGTTTGCGACCGTCATCACTTTGCCGAACTAAATTTCGTACGTACATACCTATATTGTGTATGTCTCCATAAGTAGCATAGAACGTACGCAACGCGTATATAATATAGCTATAGCACTTCTTTTTGGATGGGGAAGAAGCATTGAGCTCGTAATTTATATACTATAAGAAGTTTTCACTTCTGTCGGCACTCCCATAAGTGCTTTACATTTTTGAAGTGAAAACTTCTTTAGGGACGTTGTGCACTTTTTGGATAGGGAAAAAAGCAATGAATTCGCGACCGTCATCGCGACCGTCATCGCTTATGCTATATATTATGTGTATGTATATATAAATTGTGTAAAGGTATTTAAATTTAAAATAAATGTAAAGCATATTTTAAGATGGGGAAAAAGGATTTATTTCGCGACCGTCATCTCTTCGGTTAAATAAATTTTGTACGTATATACATTATGTGTATGTAATATATATAAATTGTATAGAAGTATTTAAATTTAAAATAAATGTAAAACCTATTTTTGGATGGGGAAAAAGGATTTATTTGGCGACCGCCATCGCGACCGTCATCTCTTCGGCGAAATAAATTTTGTACGTATAGGTATATATTATGTGTATGTATATATAAATGGTATAGAAGTATTTAAATTTAAAATAAACGTAAAATCTATTTGAAGATGGGTAAAAAGGATTTATTTGGCGACCGTCATCGCGACCGTCATTTCTTCGGCGAAATAAATTGTGTACGTATGTATATTATGTGTATGTATATGTATATATAAATTGTATAGAAGTATTTAATTTTAAAATAAATGCAAAACCTATTTTTGGATGGGGAAAAGGATTTTTTTTGGCGACCGTCATCGCCACCATCATCCCTTCGGCGAAATAAATTTTGTACGTATATTTATTATGTGTATGCATATATAAATTGTATAGAAGTATTTAACTTTAAAATAAATGTAAAACCTATTTTTGGATGGGGAAAAAGGATTTTTTGGCGACCGTCCTCGCGACCATCATCTCTTCGGCGAAATAAATTTTGTACGTATATATAAAATGTGTATGTATACAGGGTGTCTGCGTAACTTGGAACCATATGGGAAACTTTTTTAATATCAATTTTAAGAAAAAAAGTCATTCTTTATAAAGTGCTCTGCACAGTCTAAAACCTAAGATACAATCATCAGATATCAAATTTTATCAACAGTATACGAGGTATATCAAAAAATATGAATTTCGCTCAAGAACAAACTACCTTTATATTTCAAAATATCAAAAAATTATATTATGAAAAGTTATTTGTAATTAAAAACCATATTCAAATATGCAATAACAACCTTCTACTTGAAAAAAAAATTTCTGAAATTTTCCTAAATTACCGATTCCGAACATCATTTTTATTTATTAGACATGTAATAACTCTTATTATACATAATTTTAGGAAAAAAAGTTATTCCTCATAAAAATCTGTGTATAGTCTAAACCTCAAGATGCAACCATCAATTATCCAAGTTTGTTAATTTTATACGAGGTGTGTCAAATAATATGAATTTAGAAAGAATTCTAGAATTCTAGAATTCTAAAATACATAATATGAATTTAGAAAGATTCTAGATTACTTTCTAAATTCATATTATTTGAAACACCTCGTATAAAATTAACAAACTTGGATAATTGATGGTTGCATCGTGAGGTTTAGACCATGCACAGATTTTTTATGAAGAATAACTTTTTTTCCTAAAATTATTAATAAAAGAGTTATCTCTAATAAATAAAAATGATGTTCGGAATCGGTAATTTAGGAAAATTTCAGAAATTTTTTTTTTAAGTAGAAGGCTGTTATTGCATATTTAAATATGGTTTTTAATTACAAATAACTTTTCATAATAAAATTTTTTGATATTTTGAAATATAAAGGTAGTTTGCTCCTGAGCGAAATTCATATTTTTTGATATACCTCGTATACTGTTGACAAAATTTGATATCTGATTATTGCATTTTAGGTTTTAGACTATGTAGAGCACTTTATAAAGAATGACTTTTTTTCGTAAAATTGATATTAAAAAAGTTTTCCATATTACACAGACACCCAGACAATTTCCATTTCCAAGTTACACAGACACCCTGTATATAAATTGTGTAGAAGTATTTAAATTTAAAATAAATGTAAAATCTATTTCAGGATTAGGAGAAAGGATAGATTTCGCGACTGTCGTCGCGACTGTCATCGCTTCGACGAAATAAATTTTGCACGTATATTATTATAATGTACGTAGAATAATAGTAATGGTATTGAAGTGAAAACTTCTTTAAGGACGTTGTGCACGTTTTAGATGGGAAAAAAGCATTTAATTCGCGACCGTCATTGCTTCGGCGAAATAAATTTTGTAGGTAATAATATATTATTATGTGTATGTATATATAAATAGCGTAGAAGGCAAGCAACGCGTATATAATGTTGATATAACACCTATTTTTGGATGGGGATAAAGAATTGATTTTGCGACCGTCATCGTTTAGTCGAAATAAATTTTGTATGTATATATATTATCTTCTTTTTCAGCCTGTTTGCATCCACTCCTGGATAAAGGCCTCCCCATGAGTTCTCCATTCTTCTCTGGTTTGTGCTATTTGGTGCCAGTTTCTCCCCATTTTTGCTTTGATGTCGTCTAGCCATCGTTTTTGTGGTCTTCCTCTACTACGACTGTGCTCGCGTATTCTCCAATGTACAATGTTTCTCGTCCACGTTTCGATGTTTTGTCGTGCCATGTGTCCTACCCAGGTCCGTTTCATTTGCATTTCAATTCTTCCAATTACATATTCCACTTTCATCCTGCTTTGCACGTTCTCATTTTGTATATGTTCCCTCAGAGATACCCCTAACATAGCTCGTTTGATCGCCCTCTGTGTCGTTCTCAATCTATTGGCTGATACCTCTGTAAGTGTCATCGTCTCAATTCTATAGGTCATAATTGGTAGAATACAACTGTTAAATACCCTTTTCTTTAGATTTATTGGTATCTTTTTGTTCTTCAGCACATCATTGAGTCTTGCTACTGCTGCCCAAGTCATTCGGATTCTTCTAGTTATTTCTGCCGTTTGATTCTGTTTGCCTAGTTTGATCGTGTGACCTAGGTATATATTCTTTTCGACACTTTCGATATCACTTCCATCTAAGTCGATTGTGATATATTGATTTGTCATCACTTTTGTTTTATTTGTTTTTATCCTCTGTCTAACTTCTCTCTCCGTTCTTATTTTGCTTGTTGTTAGACCTTCTGATAGATTTATTTGCATAGTTGTATTGTCGTATTTGTATTTGAGGAGTATTCTATATCTAGAATCAATCCTTGCGTTATTCATTCCTTCTAATATTGCCCAGAGTTATATGGAATCGAATGCCTTATTGTAATCCACAAATGCCAAATGAAGAGGTTCATTGTATTCGTTGCACTTTTCGATAAGTGTCGTTATTGTCTGTAGGTGTTCTATGGTATTATGTCAACAGGCTGGTAACTATCAAATTTATTTGATAGCCTGTTAGTAATTATTTTGGGAAGCATTCTGTACAGATGTGGCAACAGACTTATTGGTTTGAAATTTTCGCGTTTGTGGTACCTACATATTAGGTGTATGTATATTTTAATAGTATAGGACGCACGCAACGCGTGTATAATATAGGTATAGAACTTCTTTTTGGATTGAGAAAAAGCATTTAATTCGCAACCGTCATCGCTACGGCGAGATATTAGTAATTTATATACTATAGATTGAATTGCGTATGTATAAGTTCGAACGAAGTTATAATGGTTGGAGGAGGGATAGAGTGTGTACCCGAAGGAGCTTGCGAAGTAAGCGCATAAGGGGCCGCCACACGGTCCATACAGTCCCTACTCCAATCATTATAAGCGATTAGTGTCTAAAGTATTTTTGAAGTGAAAACTTCTGTATTGATTTTGTGCACTTTCTGGATGGGGAAAAAGAATTGAATTTGTGACCGTCATTGCTTCGCCGAAATAAATTCTGTACGTTTATGTATTATTATGTGTATGTATATATAAATAGTATAGGATGCACCCAATTAGTATATGTATAATGTAGGTGTATCACTTCTCTTTGGATGGGGAAAAAGCATTGAACTCGCGATCGTTATCGACACCGCAGATATTAGTAATTTATATACTATTGGTTGAATTGCGTATAAGTTCGACCGAAGATATAATGGCTGGAGGAGGGATAGAGTATGTACCCGAAGGGGCTTGCTTCGTAAGAAGTTTTCACTTCTGTCGGCACTCCCACGAGTGCCCTAATTTTTTTAATTTTTAATCAAGCGCGTGTTCAATGATTACCCGCTGCTGCGCGCGGTGTTCTTACGGTGGTCCGATAAGTAGGTACTTAGCGTCTCCGCCCGATGACGCCACTGTCGCAAGAGAAATCTACTATCGCATAATACATTCCTGTAGACGGCATATGTCAAAATATCAGCCAAATTGGACTCGTAGTTTCGTTTTAAGCACGTGTGTAAACGGGCGTGTTTGGGGATTTAAGAAAAATGAAGAAAGAGCAATATCAGTCGGTGACTCGACTCTTGTTTTTAGAAGGGAAATCCCACAGCGAAATCAAAAAGCGCTTGAACTCTGTAAGCGGGGACACTTATCGTTCGATGTAAACTGTCAAAAATTGGTTTAAAAAGTTTAAACGTGGTGGCACGTAGGTTTTTGATGAGTCACCCCCAGGTGCCCCGAAAACGGCTACCACTGAGGATAACGTGAAAGAAATCCACGATCTCGTATGGGTAGACCTCCCATTGAAGGTGCGTGAGATAGCTGAGACAGTATGCATCTCAAAAGATTTTGTTGGTCATATCCTGCATGAAATTTTGGGCATAAAAAAGCTGTCGGCGCGATGGCTGCCGCATTTTCTAACTCCGAACAATAAACGCAACCATGAGACCAATTCAGAGCAGTGTCTGATGTTTTTTAAGCGTAATTTAAATGAGTTTCTACGTTGTTTCATAACCGTCGACTAAACATGATTCCACTGGTATACACCAGAGACCAAAGAACAGTCGATAAAGTGGACGCCATCCGCGAAGGTGCTCCGAGGAGGTCGAAGACTGTCCAATCGGCTGGAAAGGTGATGGCCACCATTTTCTGAGATTCATAAGGTGTGATCTATATCCATATCCTGGAAAAGGGCAAAACGATCACAGGGCTTTACCATGCCGCATTATTGGCCCGATTCGACGCCGAATTTGATAAAAAACAGTACCAGTTGGTGAAAAAAAATACTCTTCCCCAATGACAACGGTCCGGCTCACACCGCTGCCATCGCCATGGCCAAATTGGTCGAAATGGACTACAAACTGCTGTGCCATCCAACGTATTCTCCAGATTTGGGCCTGTACGACTTCTTTTTGTTTCCAAACTTGAAAAATTCATTCGCCGGGCAGAAATTTAAGTCGAATAAAGAGTTCATCACCGCCACGGAAGCCTACTTTGCAGACCTCGAGAAAAGGTATTTTTCAGACGGGTTAAAGAAGGTGGAGAATCGTTGGGTCAAGTGTATTGTCACGGTCCCAGGCCAGCCCTGTCAACGACAGAAGCTTCTGGCGACGAACTGTCTGAGGGCGAGAGAAACTTGTTTACAATCGGGTATCTAGAATGCCATCGACGGCCCTTTTTTTTATTGCTCTGTAAATAATGTTTACCTTTTCGATGTTTCTGGAAATCAGTAGACTTAGGGCCGGTTGTTCGAACGCTAATCAAGAAGTTGATTATAATCAATCATTTATTGTAATCAATTTTCTTGATGGAAATCAAATCGCGACATGAAAAATACATGTAAAACACTAATCAGTTATTGATTGTAGGTAAAACAGTAATTAAAATATAGCCGCAGCTCTTAAATTATTAAAAATTGCTTATTATTATTATTGATTTGTAAGTAAAAACAAGAAATTAACATCAGAAAGAGTTTAATTATGTTTTATTTTAAATTAAAACCAAAATAATAAAATAAATCAGTCAACATAACCTCAAAATGCGAAATCTGTCAGAAGTACGCTTAATCAAATATAATTGTAATTAAATATTTGATAATGATCAGTCTTGATTAGCGTTCGAACAACCGGCCCTAATTGTACGTAACTATATAAACAGACATTTTTAGAATCAGAGTTTAGTTGCGAGAATATGGATACGGGGAGGCAATAACGAGATTGATCCAATCGTACCTGCGCGGACGGAGGTTCAGAGTTCGGATAGGACAAGTCTTGTCAGAACTCGGAACACCAGAAGCAGGGGTGCCACAAGGAGCAGTCCTGTCGCCTCTACTGTACTCTATATACACCGCAGACATACCAAGAAGACCTGGTACAATGTTAAGCCTTTATGCAGACGACACAGCGATAGCGGCTAAACATCGAAATATAGATGTAACGGTAAACAACCTACAAGCAGCTCTAGAAGACATTGAAGAATGGTGCCTAAAATGGAAAATCGCCATCAATGCAGAGAAAACACAAGCGGTAATGTTCAAGAAAAGAAGAGAACAGCCAGACGAACAACTAACACTACAAAATAACCCCATCGAGTGGAAAGACAACGCAAAATATCTAGGCGTAATAATGGACAAAGGACTAACGTTCCAAAAACACGTAGATGATACATTACGAAAAACAAACGCCGCAAAAGCGTCAATAAGAGGACTAACGGGTAGAAAAAACAAGTTAAGAACAAAAACAAAACTAAGATTAATAAATAGCATAATAATCCCGATACTGACATACGCATCTCTCGCGTGGGGGCAGGTATGCAACTCAACAAAAAAGAAGATACAAGCGGCACATAACAACAGCCTAAGGGAAGCTGTAAACGTACTTAGATACGTAGCAGAGAGACACCTCTTCAGAGACCTGCAACAAATAAGAGTCATAGACACCATGACAGAAAGAGCCAGGAAAAAATTCCCAGAACTAGAAAATCACCCAAGCCCCATATTGCGTGAGATGCTAGGGTACGACGCTTTCCACCGATGGAAGCACAAGAGACCAAAACAACAAATAGTGGAATAAGTAAACAGAACAACAAAAGACGACAGTTCGTAACTCTACAAAGAAACAACAACAACAAACGCGACAAAAAACAAAGGTAAGCAAAACTAGACACAATACTTATTAGTAACTAACAAATTGGGACCAGGCCTTAAGCCTGGGACCCAAGCAAGCATAAAACAGTACCGCGGACAATTCACAAGCAGATAAAGGCTCAAAGCGCATCACGCTGGCCTAAATTTTCAAACCGATTAGGGCACCACATTAGAATCCTATTACCCAGGATTTTAATGTGAAGAGCATTTGGCTGATAGTTGTGCCCCCATCGCGCATCAGAGTGCTATGGGGGGGGGGGGGGAGGGATAACCTGGAGCATTGGAGCGGGGTGGGGTGACTCCTGTCAAAGACACGGGTTAACACACTTCGCTCCAATGAATTGTTACATCCGAACGTAATTAATAAAGGATGAACAAGTCTCACGGGTTGGGTTAAATCATAATGCTTGCTTGCTTGCTTCAGAGTTTAGTTATAAATTTGTACCCGTCGCGTAACAACTCGATGTTTGGGCGCGAAATAAATTGTAAATAAATGATTATGTTATAATGTAATCTTGAATAAAGCCGTGGTTATTTTGTAACGTATAAAAATAATGAAGTATTTTCTAATAAATTAATTAATGTTAAGTGTTTATCGTAGTTTGTAAAATAAAATATTTATAAAATCATTGTTTTTCATTTGTTTAGTTGTAAGTTACTTAAAATAAATAAAGTCATTTAAGATTAAACATTAGTGCCTAAAAACATAAATAATAAAATAGTAAAGTCAGTTTTATAACAGTATCAAGCTAAAAGGAGACTACGTTCAAAAATAAATCGCCACGTTTCCAAAATTGTCGTTTTTTTTAAGCCTAAGTACTTATCGGACCGCCCTAGTATATTCCGCATCTCTCTCACACTCATTCTGAGTATACATACCTTGTTGGCGGTTATAGTTAAAAAATAAGTATGTACATTTTATTCTTGCTTTAGGTATCTAAATATAAAAAGTATTCATTTATTTAATCTTTTATTTTGCTATATTAAATGTTAAATTGAAACTATTATTTTTATTGCAGTCAAACGTATGAATTTTATATATCACAAAAGTATATTTATATATAAGTACTAAAATCATTTTTTTCTTGCTATCAAAAGCAAGAATAAAATGTACTTACCTTTTAAATATAAGTGCCAGCAACGTATGTATTCTCAGCATGAGTGTGAGAGAGATGCAATATACAGGAACACTTCGCGCAGCAGCGGGTAATCATTGAACACGCGCTTGATTAAAAATTAAAACCTAAGGTTTAAATTAATATTATGAACTCAAGTGCTTCACAATTTTGTTAATGGATATTCGAAGAATATTTTTGTGACCTTTGGCAACATCAAAATTTTCCTTCTTTCATATTGTTTTTCGGAGTTGAACTTGGCCATTTTTGCATTTTTTCATAAATTAAATCGTTTATAATTCGAAAACGGCGGGTCTTAGAGAAAAGTTAGTAGAAACCTTTTTTGTCCAGAATGATCCAACCCCCCCCCCCCCAAAAGTGTGTAGGACTTTTTGAGTAAGATTGTGCAAAAAAACCGAGTCAGAATATTTTCCCTAACGGATGGGCAGTGGCTTCCTAGATTATATTATAGTACAGGGAATTAATTTTTGATCTGATCTGAGGATCAGATCAAAAATTAGAATTTCTCCACAGATCAAATCAAAAACTCTGATGAGGTTTTCAGATAATAATATTGTGAATCTCTGATGTGATCGTTCATGGGTAATCTTTCATTTTTCCGACTGTACGTATAGTAAACAAGCATATACGATTTATGCATAAATTTCGGCGTAGTTTCTTAATTATTATTAACAATTTAGTGTCAAAAATGCGATTTTTTCGAATTTTCGCCTACTATTAAAATGTTTGCCTATTTATATTTGAATGTAAATATTTTATCTAGCTAGAAATAGAAACACCTTAAATATGAAGTACTACAAAACTTTTTAAATTAATTTGTTATACATACCAAAAAAAGTCAAATAAGGCAAAATTGTTAATTGTCTAAAACTTTTGTAAAAATCAACTTTTGTGATTGCTCTAAAAAAGTGAACGTATAGTGCAAACCCTCAAAATTTCAAGCTTGATCTATCAATTAGTTTGAAAGTTATTTGAATTGTTTATTCCAGTGATCGTGTTTTTGTTATAACATAAGACATAAAATAATGAAGATATGGTAATTCTACAAGTAGTGTATGAGAGAAGAAGACTTTACTTTTAATGTGCACAAAAAAGTTTAAACAAATGATGTTTATTACCAAAAATCGTTTTTAAAAATTACTGTTGTTATTCACCTATAAACAATTAGAATAACTTTTAAAATATTACTCATAGACAAAATTTTTTTCGTATTTAACAAGTCGGCAGTTTTGCATGAATTAAAAAAAATAAGTTATTCTGTAAGAATAAGATAAAAGGTAGCATTGTGATTAAACTTAAACAGCATTGTCATTGGCGAGTCAATATTATCAACTTAAATATAAGCATATTGGTATGGCTCGCCCCCAAAGAAAAATAAAAAAATATTTAAACACGATATACCGATAAAATAGAAAATACAGGACAGAATCTATTGTAAAAACAATATATTATTAGAGTTTTAAAAAGAACAGTGAAGAAAGTACCAATTACCAATACTAGTTTGATTAAGTTTTCAATTCTAAGAAATCACTTTCGTTATAGCAATTAAACTTTCATAGTTTAATAAGTATGGCAGTTACTAATTTTTTTCTAACTTACCTCTAAAGTTAAAGATAGGCATGCTGGATAAAATGTCATAAAAACCATGTAGTTGACTAAAACTGACAAACAGGCGAAGTACGACAACATCTCTAAACGGTAGACACCTGAAAAAAGTTTTTCGTTTTAGATATATGTTATAAACCATATATTTTAAAAATGTATAAACATTTTCAATTTCTTTGCAACACGAAAATACAGCAACTGCATAATACTCTGGTTAAATCGGAGAGTGCAGGAAGAGACTGTACCGGTTTCGGAGGCCTTTCCCCCTCATCAGTAGTCCCATATCCTCTTCTCTCTGATTTCCCCAGGTATCATACTTAGGGTCTTCCCGAATTGCAAAGAAAAAAATGTCACGGATGAACTAGGGCCATCTACTGAAAAACAAAGTAAGTTATCATTCGAAGTAGCACAGAAAACGACAATAAATATCGTTTCCATACCACCAGATTGACAACAGGTGGAATACTTTCTTTGGTTACACCTCCTGAGATTTTCAAAATTTATAAATCATACAGGATGCCGAGAAAATTAAGATAAGAGAATTTTAAATAATTCACAACTCATCTGCTCGGCGTGGTAAAAAGCTCCAACAAGAAAGATTCCTTAATACTCAAACAAAAGAGTAAATGAATTAAAAATGTATAAACATTTTCAGTTTCTTTGCAACACGAAAATACAGCAACTTCATAATACTCTGGTTAAATCGGAGAGTACAGGAAGAGTCTATACCGGTTTTGAAGGTCTTTTCCCCCTCATCAGTAGTCCCATATCATGTTCTCTCCTCTCTCATATATTTTAAATTATCAATATTAGTATACGTTGCTAGGATGCCATATCACGAGTATACTAAGAAATTAACATTTTCCAAATCAGAGGGCACAAGAAGTAGAGGACGACCACGGAGAAGATGGGTTGATGATGTGGAAGAAGACCTAAAGATTCTAGGGGTCAGAAGATGGAGAGAAGTTGTCAGGAATCGACAGGAGTGGCGACTTCTTTGCGAGCAGGCCAAGATCCACAACGGATTATCTAGCCACTTATGATGAATATTAGTATACACATAGTATTTAAAAAAAACTTACAATGAAATTTTCTTTGATATCTGAAAAAGCTGATATCTTTATTAGCGTTTTCTCCAATGGAGCATTGGTTACAAAGGAGAACATCGACAGGATATCCAAAACACAAAGAGCAATGGAAAGACAGATGCTGGGTATCGGTCTTAAAGACAGGAAAAGAAACTCATGGATAAAAAAAACAAAGGTGTATGATGTATCAAGACAGGTTGCAAAACTTAAATGGAACTTCGCCAGCCACACCCTGCGGCAAAAAGATGAAAGATGGAATAAGCGAATTCTACACTGGCGACCATGAGAACAGAAAAGAAAAACAGGAAGACCACAGATGAGGTGGACGGACGACCTTAAGAGAACGGGAGGAAATGACTGGATGCAGATCGTCCAGAATAGAGACCAATGGAGATTAACAGGGGAGGCCTATGCACAGGAATAGGCGTTTAAGGCTGATTAGAAAGATAGATAGAAGTGTGTACAAAATTGAGGAACGTAGAAAATTATTTATTCTATAAAAACATTCTTTAAAAATTAAACATACTATAAAAAAAGCTTAACATCTGTTTTCCTAATAGAGTATGTATTTTTATTTATGTTTTGTATTACATAGTATAATATTAAAGTAGTTTTAGTAGTTTTCCGTTTATGTATAGAATTATATTTGCTTTAAATTAATAAAAACAATCAAAGTTCCAAATATTTTTTTATGTATTTGTAGACTGCAAAACCTGAAAATAGCGGCGACTTTTACATAACGGCCAATAGTTCTTTCATTTTTAGTAGACGTTATTGACAGGTTTTACTGTAAATGATTGAAACTTACCGGATAGAGTGCCTACCCCGATGACTAGTGTTTCAACAATCGTATCCAAAGTAATGGTTGGTCCCAAAAGTGACATTCCTTTCGCAATGTTATTTTTGACCTCGTTTTGATCCGACGCATTTAAGGCGAATTGAGCTAACATAGCTGCTTTCGATAAATCAATTAGGAGCAAGAAGAAGAATAAGGCATCTCTGAAAATAAAAAAGTATTAATAGAAATGGAACTATTTTTTATATATAGAACTTACTTGAAGTCCGCTATGTTTATCCGAAGAATTTTTAATACTGTTGATGTAAATATGAAGCTAGAACATAGTGTGAATAAACCAGCTATCCCTGCAACAAGTAATTTAATATTAGAAAGAAAAGAGACAACTTTGATACAATTTTCTGGTTATATTTAGCTGTATTTAATTTCTGTTAATACTACTCTCACATTATACAGGGTGTAACAAAAATGTAGGTCATAAATTAAATCACATATTCGATTTAACCTATATACTTTAGTTCAAATGAGCTCATAAAAAATTTTACAGCTCTTTGAAATTACAAGATAAAAGTCGAATTTTTCAATACATACATATAGGTATCGAAAACTGTTAGAGATTTTATATTGAAAATGGACATGTGACTTTCTTATGGCATGTACATCTTAAAAAACAGTGAAATTTGTGCATCCCATAAAAACTTTATGGGAGTTTTGTTTCTTTAAACCACCCAACTGTTGGTGTACGTTCCAATTAAATTATTATTGTGGTACCATTAGTTAAAAATAATGTTTTTACAACTTTTTTGCCTCTTAGTACTTATCAAAAATAAGCCAGTTTTTATCGACATGCGGCTTCATTTTTAATAAATTTCAAAATTACTGAATACTTAACGAAATGTAAATTATAAATAAATCTTCATATTATTACCAGGTCTTCATATATGTTCAAAATATATCGATAAAAACTGGCTTATCGAAAAGTACTAAGAGACAAAAAAGTTTTCAAAACGCCTATAAAATTATTATGGGGTGTGCAAATTTCACTGTTATTTTTGTTTAAGACTTTCCTGCCATAAGAAGGTCACATGTCAATTTTCAATATAAAACATGTAACTGTTTTCGATATATGTATTGGAAAAAAATCGATTTTCATTTTGTAACTTCAAAGGGCTGTAACTTTTTTGATGTGCTCAATTTTATACTAAGGCAAGTTAGGTTCCATCGAACTATTTTTGATCCCACCTACTAATTTATTACCTATCTTTTTGTTACATTTTGGATAAAAATATATATTATAAATGAACATAATTCTTGTCAATTTTGGAGGATGCTTACATAAACATACATTTTTTTTCACGAAAAAGTATTTTAAGTTTAATAGATGCCCTATAATAAATGGGGTATGCTGATCACGAATCAGTATAATCTGAGTTAGACAATCATTGATTTTTTTTGAATAATATCGTTCTCTTTTTCAGTGAAAACTCCGTTTTTTTGTTTTCTTTTTGTGGATTTTTGTGAGCGAGTCCTTCTACAAGGTCCATCAGTAATCAGCCATCATTCTAGTATCCCATCTCCTTTATCTCTTGATGTAACCTCTCTCCCGGTTTGTCGCTAATAGCTCTAAGATTTTCGGGAAAATAGTGAACGTGGGAATCCAGAAGTTGAAGTTTTAGGAATTTGTAGCCAATGTTGGAAATAAATTGAAGCAAATTTCTTTGTAGTTTGGAGACTTGTTGTTTCCAAGGAAACCGTCTATGATTTCTACGAAAGAACTCCATACTTCTGGAGTTACTTGTTACATTTAAATTTTTGTATAGGCTTTGATAAGAGATAGGTATATCGAAATAATTTTTTTACAAAAATGTTCAGAAAAGATGAAGCTATCTCGTAATATTAACAAGATATAGCGTTTGTTTCTAATAATATCCACAGAGTGTTGCAAAATTAGATTTTAAAACAATTTTATTCTTACACACTGTATGTGGGTAAAACGTTGTATTTAGATATTTAGATCCCAGAAAACTTTGGTATAGTAATTCCTTAGAAATAGACTTGTAATTTGAAGAAAAAAATCATCGAAATCCAGTCATCATGGTAATCATCACCAACCTTGGCCTTACTAGATTTCTTGTCGCAAGAATTAAATTACAGAATAGCCAAGGTAATGTTCAAACGATTTTCATAGAATAAATGCTAAGTGCTTAAGTACTCAATTTTTTAGGTTAATTATTGACATTCATTTTCTGTGAAGTAATATGCTCTGTTGTTTATGTGCATATTTACAGAATATTCATTATACCGGATGAGACATTGAAAGAAATCTTTCGAATACATCTAGCATTTTGCAAATAGGAAAATTTGAATATAAAGTATTATGGACAAACATCTGGTAAATCGACATGTTCAATAATAAAACTACTGTCTCGTGAATCCAAATTTAGCAAATTATTTGAAAAATGTTGTAGCAGGATATATAAGGAAAAGCGATTCCAAAACAATTCATCTAGTCCTAGTGTACGGTATGCGGCAAAATAAACAGTACTGAAATGCGGATGCGTCAAATTTTTATGTGTCGTGCGACAAAACGTACTGAGTAGTTTCCGAACGTCGTTATAACATATATGTAAATGTCGTGTTAATGTTAGATGCATCAGGATGATTCT
Organism: Diabrotica virgifera virgifera; assembly: GCF_917563875.1. Classification (NCBI taxonomy): domain Eukaryota; kingdom Metazoa; phylum Arthropoda; class Insecta; order Coleoptera; family Chrysomelidae; genus Diabrotica; species Diabrotica virgifera. Next base: position 90,920,343 of record NC_065452.1, read on the forward strand.
CAGTGTTGCAGAATTTTTTTATCGTGGAGTACTACGTATTAGCATTTGGTGTGCTATATCCGCACGTGGCAATATTGGGTCCGTATTTGATTGCAGCAAACGACGGAACGCCGTTAACTGTTAATCAAGAGTGCTACATAGAACGGATTATCACGCCATTTCTATATGATCTTCAGCGATTTTGTCGTACCAGGAACCTACCACTTAGTCAACAATGGTTTTAGCAGGACGGGACAACCTATCACACGACCAGGGAGTCTCTTCGAATGCTGCGCAATCATTTTGTGGATCGCCTTATTTCTCGTGGCAGTGATTTTCCTCACCCATCGCACTCACCAGACCTAACGCCACCTGATGCGTACCTACATATGGGGAATGCTGAAGGAGGTTGCTTTTCGTACCGATCCACCGTCTGATACTCAGGAATTGCGGACTAAAATTTAAGATTTTTTAAAACTTTAAAAAGGGGGTAAACCCTGTAGTTGGCTGTATACCTTCAATATAATAACCTGGAATGAAGTAAACACTTCTGTTGTATGTAGGCATATGAATTTATTAAAAAATCCTTAAAATTTATCCACGAAGGAGTGGAAGTACAAAACGTTTTCGGTCAAACTGACCATCATCAGTATAAACCTGGAAATAAGTAAACCACTAAGATTAAACAGCAAAAGGAAGAAATTTTGACAGTTGAAAAAATTTAAGAAAATGTTTTTACTTACGTCCAGTTTATAAGTAATTGTACCTAGCCACTTCAATAGGTATAAAAACCTCTAAAATACATTATTGTTACATTCTATATTAAAAAGTGGTCGACATTTAGTCGATGTCTTAAGATTTAAAGATCACATGTGAATGTATTTCATCCTTGCTCGAAAATTGCACAAGGTAAGTACTTGTGTTCAGGAGGTGGATCACGAAACTCGATTATCGACTTTAGTCGATCGAGTTAACTCGATAATCGGGAACTTTGTTTCACGACATTCGATAAATCGACTCGACTCTACCAAAATCTCTCGACAACCCTAAAGGTGTCGAGTTAACTAGTTTTGAAGGTTATGCTAGTATTATTGTGTGTTTCGGACGAAATTAAAATTTTTTTTTATATAAAAACTCTATATTTGTAATTATTTTCTATAAAAACTTAATCTTATATATAATCACAAGTGCTTTGGACCAAATTTGTTAATTTCTTAATAAAAATCACAAGTATGCTGCCAATTGTTCGAGAACATTTACTGCAAATTCAAAGAAGGCAAGAAAATCTTGCATTCCATTTGGGAACCATTGAACTGCCTGAAAAAAGATTTATAGAGTTATTCAGACTCTCTAAGGACTTAGCATCAATACTCATCCAATTTGTAAGCCATCATGTAGCAGAGAGAAAAGTAGCTAGAGGAATAACTGTAGAAAGTATAGTTCTGTGTAGTTTACGTTTTTACGCAACAGGGTCATATCAAAGGTGTTTGGGAGAGGAGTTTAATTTTGGTATAGCCCAGAGCAAACGAATCTAATAAAATTTCCCACTGTTTTGAGGTTGGTCTAGTTGACATTGTTATTTCAATTTAAATCAACCGTAACAACAATAACGACAATTTTAACCCTAAATAACGAAAATAAACGTTTTGAACGAGTCTTCGGTTGCCTACATAAACTGAACAGAAGTTAGGTACAATCGAGAAACTCGATTTTCTACTCGTTCGAGGTTCGTGAACAACTCAATAGACTCGATAACGAGTTAAGTCGATTTAGTCGAGTCGACTTTCGTGATCCGCGTGCAGGTGAGAGGTTACGAACCAACTGATTAGACAGTTTGGTGCCAGAAATGTATGACAAGATGCCAAAGGAAGGTAGGTGGATGTTTCATCTGTCAACCGAAAAAATTTTTAACAAAGAGATTAATATTTAGTTTTAATTGGTATATTGAAAAATGCAGGTATTAAAAAGTTTAATTTGAGTTCTAATTTGAAATTAAGGTAATACATTCCTTAGTACAAACTTAATTAAAAAAAAAAAAAAACAAAAATTTGCTCCAACAATATGTGACGTCATAAATTGTTGTACAAAATTAAATGAGTGGAAGAATTAAATTTAATTAAGTAAAGTTATGATATTGTGATGAATGGATATTGTTGGAACTGTCTAAAAGTATTTAAAAGACCAAAGATATTGAAAGCATGGTGGGTTGCAAGTGTTTTAAGACACTTACATATTTTTTAACGATATTTTCCTCTTTGATTTCAGCTCTCATTTCATTCTATACTTCACACAATTTACAGATACTATTAGTATTTTCTTATTCTATTAATAGGTAATTAGTTTCCTTAGTTTCCTGTAACATCTGCAACCCACCATGCTTTCAATATCTTTGGCCTTTTAAATACTTTTAGACAATTCCAACAATATCCATTCATCACAATATCATAACTTTACTTAATTAAATTTAATTCTTCCACTCATTTAATTTTGAAAAACAGTTTATGACGTCACATATTGTTGGAGCAGATTTTTGTTTTTTTTTAAATACAGTTTGTACTAAGGAATGTATTACCTTAATTTCAAATTAGAACTCCCATTAAACTTTTTAACAGCTGCATTTTTCAATATACCAATTAAAACTAAATATTAATCTCTTTGTTACAAATTTTTTCGATTGACAGATGAAAAATCCACCTAACTTCCTTTGACATCTTGTCATACGTTTCTGACACCAAACTGTCTAATCAGTTGGTTCGTAACCTCTTACCTGAACACAAGTACTTACCTTGTGCAATTTTCGAGCAAGGATGAAATACATTCACATATGATTTTTAAATTTTAAGACATCGACTTAATGTCGACCACTTTTTAATATAGAATGTAACAATAATGTATTTTAAAGGTTTTTATACCTATTGAAGTGGCTAGTTACAATTACTTGTACACTGGACGTAAGTAACCACATTTTCTTAAATTTTTTCAACTGTCAAAATTTCACCCTTTTGCTTTTTAATCTTAGTGGTTTACTTATTTCCAGGTTTACGCTGATGATGACCGAAAACGTTTTATACTTCCACTTCTTCGTGGATAAATTTTAAGGATTTTTTAATAAATTCATATGCCTACATACAACAGAAGTGTTGACTTCATTTCACGTTGTTAAGATTTTTTATTCCCCTTCATGCCGTTCAACAGCCTTAGTTTATAGACATGATTGAGAATCTTCGTGAACGCTATGAAAAAGGCTTGGAACTGAACGGGGGGCATCATGAACATCTGTTTTATCGGGAACGTTATCGAGAATAATGTTTTCAAGGCTATATCATGTATACTAAATATATAAGTAATAATAAACATTTCATTATTCATTTCAGTACTGTTTATTTTGCCGCATACTGTATACACGCGGTCGTAGGTATTGACATTGAGTCCGATGAAAATTAATGTATTTCCGTTTCATATTTATTGTCCTTTCTCTTTTAAACCTATTCCGATAATATCACATGTGATTAATCAATATTAATAATTATATTTTACAAGATAATTCAGTGACTACTCCTTCTAGAACGTTTTTCAATAAAGGATATATTATCAAATGTATCTTTATTTTGAAAGGTTTAATTTGTTTTTTATTGTTTATTATTTTTATTCAAATAATTATTTTATTCCAATTTCTGTTCATTGTATTCATTTGTTACCTTTATGAAGATTAAAGATTATGTGAATGAATTACGGAGAAGAATGGACAATATCGACCAGTTGGTCCGTTCCCAACTTCAGATCGCTAGCGACCGAATGAAGAAACGGTACGATACTCAAGCCGAAAAAGAATGCTTTAAGAAGAACGATAAAGTTTAGCTCTATAACCCACAAAAGCGAAAGGGCTGTTCTCCCAAGTTGTAGCAGTTCTGGGAAGGTCCGTACCTTAGTCTGGAGAAAATTAACGACGTTACCCCTATCGAATAAGCAAGATTCCTAAGGGGAAACCGATGACACTACACCATAACCGGTTGGAGTCATTCGAAGGAGACCACGAAGTAGATGAAGAAGTTGAAGTAAACCAAGGCCAAGAAGTACCTGGCCTCACGTTTGAGGAACTCATGGGGGCGTATGCACGTATCCGTAAAGCAAGACATGGTGTTACCCCTGAAGAAAAATAAGATCTACTCGAACTTTCCGATGACTACTCACTGGCCAGCCAATTAGAGTGCCACCAATTAGATTGGAGGTTTGTCCGAAATATGGTGGAAGAAATCTTAAAAGACACCGAAGACTAGGTATTAGTCTGTTGTAATCCTAATGGTTACTTGTGCGGAAAGAAAACGGTCCCTTACCACTTTTATACAATTGTCAGTTGTAAAAGAGGGTCCAATTGCCGATACCAGCATCCAGTTCCAGTCCCGAGCAGGTTCCAGAAGGAACCATCTTTTAAGGAGGGGGCAATGTTACTAAAATTCCTTCAAATGATCTAAATCGAATCCTCTTGTAAATACACCGTCCACATACCTGGTTTCAGGTAGCTAGGATCAAATTTTGTAATTTTATGTCAGCAATTTAGCTATTTAACGGGATGCAAAAAATTTTAAAAAATATTTTTAAACGCTTTTATTTAGTTCAATAGTTGGCATCAAATCTTTAGACGTTACTTGACTGGCTTTTCTTCAATGCAAATGAATGAAAATTTGCAGACATATGCATTCGCGGGAACAATACACGAATAGTCAATAATTTTTTTTATGTTTATTAATTGTTTAATTAAAAAAAAAAGATTTTAATGGAAAATGCTTAAATTCTCTTGTTTTTTACAATGTAGAAACTTGAAACTTTTACGGTTTGTAGCTAATGATATGAACTATACATAATTTTACTTTTTACGTAAATTGTTTACGTTATGCTTCATAAATAAACAATAAAGTTTGAAATTTTGAACGCTGATATTGGTTTATATAAAAATCGGCACTTATTCGTGTCAAATTTCAATACGATACGACAAAAAACTTCAACCAAAACTCGAATTCAAAAAATTCGTGTTTTTATCGTAGTCTTAGAAAAACCACCGGTAGAGACGTTTTGTGCTACAATTAACATTAGAATTCATTTTGGCGTATTAATTTATTAATCAAACGCTTTTCTTTAGTTCAATCGTTTGGGTCAAATCTTTGGACGTTAATTTGACTGCCTTTTCTTCAATGCAAATGACTAAAAATTTGCAGACATATGCATTCGCGGGAACAATACATGAATAGTCAATAAAAAAAATTATGTTTATTAATTGTTTCAATAAAAAAAAACGATTTTAACGGAAAATGCTTAAATTCTCTTTTTATAATGAAGAAACTTGAAACTTTTACAGATTGTAGCTAATTACTGTAGATAATTTTACTTTTTACGTTAATTGTTTACGTTATGCTTCATAAATAAATAATAAAGTTTCCAATTTTTTGCCGATTCTGACGACTTTTCATGTCGTATCATATGTATGTATCATATGTTTGATACATACTTTAATAAACATGACGATATATTTTAATGTTTGAAAAGTTTAAGACTAAAAAGTAAAAAATAAACAAATATGAAAAAAAAAATTTTAGGAAACGATTTTCTTTAGTTACGAGTGACTAAAATTAAATATATAAAAAATCAACTAAAAAGCAAAAAATAAAAATAATTGAAAAAATCAAACACATTCTTCAAAGAAAAGCGTGGGGCGAAAACCGTTTATTCGATGAAGACGCGCCACGCTTTTCTTTGACGAATGTGTTAGATTTTTTCAATTATTTTTATTTTTTGCTTTTTAGTTGATTTTTTTATATTTTTAATTTTAGTCACTCGTAACTAAAGAAAAGCGTTTCCTAAAAATTTTTTTCATATTTGTTTATTTAATTTTTTTTTTTGTATTAAATTGTTAATAATAATTAAAAAACAGCTCCAAACTATTAGCAGCAAACAGATTTTTCTACAGGTTTAGAATAACTAAAGTTGTCAGATACCTGAACCTGAATTATTCAAAATCCTGACAAAAATCTTACTTCCCTGGACTATATGCTTTGTTCAGTTCGATAAATTTTATTAAAAAATTCACTGTTTTTCGTGTCTAAGGGTGTGCTCACTACGGAGACCAAAGGATTGTGTCCTCGCTCCGACCCTCGCTCCCTAGTATTTATATTCGTGAATTCTCGCATATAAAATAATGTATTTAGTTTACATAGCGATCGAAACTATATTATCGATCACTAATCGCTATGTAAAATAAATACATTATTTTAAATGTGAGAATTCACGAATATAAATACCAAGGAGCGAGGGTCGGAGCGAGGATACAATTATTGAGTTAGGATCACCTAGCTCAATATCTAAAATATAACCTAATAAATATTCCAAATTACTTCAAACTAATGCTGGTTAACGATAGTTTAACAATATGCATGTAACAACCATAAAGAAAGCGAAGTGAAAATTATTCAATGTCATGGTCTCTAGGTAACACTGGAGAAAGTACTCTTTCGTTTTAATAAGTCACTTAAAAAACAATTCATAACCTTCGAGAGGTAGAAAAAATAGATATTGCCTAAATAATCGCAACAGAATGCCGTGAGTGATTTTGTTATGAATTCTGGTACACAATTTTGTAGATATATGACAATGGCGCTGGAAATCATGTCGTTTTTGTTGTTTGTTTAGTTTTTTTTACAATTGATTCTAGCACTGCTAAAAAGAGGGAGGCTAGAAAACATCGTATTTGTGCCACATACTTCGAAACGATAAATACTCGCTGCTACACGTCATGATAAAAGGAAAAGTAGAGGGAAGAAAAGACTTGGGAAAAAAGAAGAAATCTTCTTAGGAATATCAGAGATTGGATTAACCTTTGTGTTTAACAGATATTTACGTTGCAAAAGATAGGCACAATTCTTTAGAAGACGTCACAATAGGGCTTTTCATCGACTCTTCATTTGTTTCGAGCTTCTGTCATATGTTGTATAATCTGTATATACAGGGTGTCCCCGAAAATAGTGCGTTCCTTTAAGGTATGGATATAATACACAATTTAGAACAAAAAAGTCTTATAACATTTTTTTCTAAAGTTAACCGTTTCCAAGAAAAAAATTACATTGTTCTCGATATAAGCGAATTTTTATTTTCATAAATTTGAATGACATGGCAACGTAGCCTAGAAGAGCTTGCTGTGGCTGTGGAAATTTAACCTAATAACCCCTTGTTTATTTACTTTGAGGTGTGATTTCTGGGGTTGTTGGCATCGTAGGTACCTACCTGCAAAATAATGGATATGGGTTTGGTTGATATTTACATTATTTTACCTAGCAGATGCAACTGACCTACAAACCTACTTTTTTAATCTTTAGATTTTTGAGTTGCGCGTTATTGCCAGACTTCAATTTGCATACCAAAATGTATTTTCGTTTTTTGGTCAAACGGATCAATTTAGAAAAAATGTTATAAGACTTTTTTTCTCTACATTGTGCCTTCTACCTATACTTTTAAGAAACGCACTATTTTCGGGGACACCCTGTATGAATATTATACACAGATTATACAACATATGACAGAAGCTCGAAACAAACGAGACTTGATGAAAAGCCCTATAAGAAGAATAGGCCCTATAAAGAAGATCATAATTACCAGAGGAAAATTGATTGGTCTAATTCGAATAAATACCAAAAAAGCTAGTAGAAATATTAGGACAGTAAGTAGAAAAGAAAAATATTTTAGAGTTATGTATTACTGACATATTTAGTGTACACATACTGTGTGAAAGTGTAATAAGTAATAAGCAATTTCGATTTAGAGATGGTCTAGGAACTAGAGAGGCACTATTGTGTATGCGCGTTCTTTTACAAAAAAGTTGTGTTTCGAAAAAACGTTTATATTTGTTTCATCGACTTCGAGAAGCCATTTGACCGAGTACAACACGATACACTTTTCAATTGACTGCGGGCAGCAGGACTTGACCACTACAATATAAGACTGCTAAAATACTTATATTACAATCAAGTAGCCTCTATCCAACTTGGAGATAGTCGTACTGAAAAACTACCCATCAAACGTGGAGTACGACAGATACGGCAGATAATCAACAATATCAGATACGCTGACGACACAGCCATTCTTGCAGAAAATTTAGAAGATCGTCAGACAGTAGTAAATCCAGTCAGTGAAGCAAGTTATCGGAGAGGCCTAAAAATCAATATTTCAAAGACAAAGTGGATGGCAGTTGGAAAGATTAATGTAGATCAAGGTGTGCTTTCTCTTGATGGAGAGGAGATAGAATGGGTAAAACATTTTAAGTACCTTGGCAGCTGGTTAAATGTAAATTGCGACTCGTATGAAGAAATAATAACCAGGATCGAAATATCACGCAAGGCTTTTAGGACCTGGAAACCAGTTTTATGTAACCGAAGCCTGTCGATGGTCCTGAAACGCTATGTGCGGTCTATATAGACGGTTGTGAGACGTGGACGTTAAAAACCACAATGATAAATAAATAAGAAGCATTCTAATTACTGTGGTGCTATCGACGATTCCTAAAGATATCGTGGGTTTCGCACACTTCCAATAAATATGTTTTCCAAATGATGAATTCAGAACGTCTGCTCATAAACATCATAAAGAGGAGAAAAACAGAATACTTCGGCCATATAATTAGAAGACCTAAATACCATCTACTTCGCCGTATCATACAAAAAAAGTGGAGGGAAAGAGATGGATTGGTCGAAAGAAACTTTCATGGTTGCGTAATATTAGACAATGGTGTTGTTCAACGGTAGAAGAATTATTTCGCGCAGCAGCCGAGGCCAACGTCTGAATACGGACACAGCACCTAAAGAAGAAGAAGAAGAAGACATATTTTGCCTAATATCTGGATTTATTACAACAGAATGGTTTCCCTGACTGTTTACGAAGTAAACGACGAACTACGTTTAGATACAATTTTTCGTCATCTTTCGCCGATCATCTTGCTATCGTCTAAATGGTATTCCCCTGTTTAGTGTATCAGTTCTTAATATTCATTCGGTTAACATGCGTGTCCATCTTTCAAACTGCATCCTTTCCACGTGGTCAGCCCATCACTGTTTCAATCTGCAATGTCACTCCACAACATCTGTAACTCTGGCTCTGTTTCGTAGGTCTTCGTTTGTGATATTCCCATCATGGGCTTCATCCTTTTTTACGTTCTAATCTTTTGTGTTGTAATCTGGAATAAAGGCTATCAATGCGATTTTCATTGAATGCTTTAATTACCGCGTCAAACGCTTTGTGGAAATCTATAAACACTAATACCAGAGGTCCACTGTATTCTATGGATTTTTCAACAAGCTGTTTTGTCGTTTGCAGGTGGTCATTGGTGCCAAACATTGATCAAAATCCCGCGTGCTCTCTGGTTTGGTACAGAGCTAGTTTTTGATCCAATCTCTTATTTTTTTAACTTTATTGCTTTCTCTTATTATAACTAATATCTAATCGTCCATCTACGTATTGCCATTTACCCTTTGAAGCTGTAAGTGTTTGACTAAAAACTTATATTCAGGTATGTTTGCAAATACATGTTGGGTATTAACTTCTACTATGAGTTTTGTTAAAAATGTTGTTATCATCAGTAATAATTATTCAATGAAAATGTTTAAATTTAAAGAATTAATATCGTCGAAAGAACGCCAATGGACAAATACTTTCACCATTTATTTTGTTCCCAACGTAAATTTTTTATTTTAAAACTGGTTCCTTCGGAAAAATCTCCATTATAAACAACTAAAAGCTGTTAGAAAGGCAATAAATAAAGTATAGACGCAAATATACAATAAAAACTTGCATAAGGAATGTCCCACATAACCTTATTATATCCAAAACAAAAGAAATGAAGCTAGGTGGCATATCCGTTTCTATTAGCGAGAAACAATAAACCTCTTTGTAATTATTCTCTTGTCACTATCTTATATTCTAACTTTATCTTTTGACATAGCTTCTTTATTAATCGTCATAATCAACCTGTTGGCGTCAAATAATAGACATAGGTCTCCCTCAAATCTTTCCATCTGTCTCTGTCTTAGCGTTAGTTCAGAGTGGAGCGAAGAAAGAGTGCGAGCAAAGAGCAAAGAGCAAAGAGCACGAGCAAAGAGCACGAGCAAAGAGCAAAGAAATGCACGTTCAGAGTGGAGCGAAGAAAGAGTGCGAGCAAAGAGTAAAAAGCAAATAGTACGAGCAAAGAATAAAGAAGTGTTAAACCAGAGTGGGAGCTGGTAGTTACGCGAGACGAGAGTTTAGTTCTTTCCCACTTGGCATTCATAGATAGTTATTTCACAATTATAATATATCTGCTTGTTCCAACTCCGTTGCTTCACCAGAAACGAAGTTAGAAAACTATAGGCTCTTCCAAGTTGTTCGTTACCTATTTCGCTTTCCGGTGACACAATTATAATATATCTGCTTGTTCCAACTGCGTTACTTCACCAGAAACCAAGTTGGAAATCTATAGGTTCTTCCAAGTTGTGCGTTACCTTTTTCGATTTCCGGTGACACAATTATAATATATCTGCTTGTTTAAACTCCGTTGCTTCACCAGAAACGAAGTTAGAAACCTATAGGCTCTTCCAAGTTGTGCGTTACCTTTTTCGCTTTCCGGTGACACAATTATAATATATCTGCTTGTTCCAACTGCGTTACTTCACCAGAAACCAAGTTAGAAATCTATAGGTTCTTGCAAGTTGTGCGTTACCTTTTTCGATTTCCGGTGACACAATTATAATATATCTGCTTGTTCCAACTGCGTTACTTCACCAGAAACCAAGTGGGAAATCTATAGGTTCTTGCAAGTTGTGCGTTACCTTTTTCGATTTCCGGTGACACAATTATAATATATCTGCTTGTTCCAACTTCGTTGCTTCACCAGAAACGAATTTAGAAAACTATAAGGTGTTTCAAGTTGTGCGTTACCTTTTTCGCTTTCCGGTGGCACAATTATAATATATCTGCTTGTTCGAACTCCGTTGATTCACCAAAAACGAAGTTAGAAAACTATAGGCTCTTCCAAGTTGTGCGTTACCTTTTTCGCTTTCCGGTGACACAATTATAATATATCTGCTTGCTCCAACTGCGTTACTTCACCAGAAACCAAGTTGGAAATTTATAGGTTCTTGCAAGTTGTGCGTTACCTTTTTCGATTTCCGGTGACACAATTATAATATATCTGCTTGTTCCAACTGCGTTACTTCACCAGAAACCAAGTTGGAAATCTATAGGTTCTTGCAAGTTATGCGTTACTTTTTTCGATTTCTGGTGACACAATTATAATATATCTGCTTGTTCCAACTTCGTTGCTTCACCAGAAACGAATTTCGAAAACTATAAGGTGTTTCAAGTTGTGCGTTACCTTTTTCGCTTTCCGGTGGTACAATTATAATATATCTGCTTGTTTAAACTCCGTTGCTTTACCAGAAACGAAGTTAGAAAACTATAGGCTCTTCCAAGTTGTGCGTTACCTTTTTCGCTTCCCGGTGACACAATTATAATATATCTGCTTATTCCAACTGCGTTGCTTCACCAGAAACGAAGTTAAAAAACTATAGGATTTTCCAAGTTGTGCGTTACCTTTTTCGCTTCTCGGTGATACAATTATAATATATCTGATTATTCCAACTGCGTTGCTTCACCCGAAACGAAGTTAGAAAACTATAGGTTCTTCCAAGTTGTGCGTTACCTTTTTCGCTTTCCGGTGGCACAATTATAATATATCTGCTTGTTCAAACTCCGTTGCTTCACCAGAAACGAAGTTAGAAAACTATAGGCTCTTCCAAGTTGTGCGTTACCTTTTCGCTTTCCGGTGACACAATTATAATATATCTGCTTGTTCCAACTGCGTTGCTTCACCAGAAACGAAGTTAGAAAACTATAGGCTTTTCCAAGTTGTGCGTTACCTTTTTCGCTTTCCGGTGACCCAGTTATAATATATCTGCTTGTTCCAACTTCGTTGCTTCACCAGAAACGAATTTAGAAATCTATAGGTTCTTTCAAGTTGTGCGTTACCTTTTTCGCTTTCCGGTGACAATTATAATATTCTGCTTCTTCCAACTGCGTTGCTTCACCAGAAACGAAGTTAGAAATCTATAGGTTCTTTCAAGTTGTGCGTTACCTTTTTCGCTTTCCGGTGGCAATTATAATATTCTGCTTGTTCCAACTGCGTTGCTTCACCAGAAACAAAGTGAAATTTTTAATTTATGAATGTTTTTTTATATTGATAACGATTTCCGAAGTGAAAATCGAAACGTCAAGTAAACTTGATTTCAAACTCGAATTGTGGCTTATGCCCAAATAAAATAGTAAATATTATTTTGTATTTCTCACTCCGGTAAGAAGACAACAATGAAATGACCTTTTTTTACATTGGTCCGCGTGTATATTTTTTTATTTCAGCTTCGAGATGGATGACGTCACTAGTCTGTATATGCCAAAAATCATAATTTAAAAATAAAAATCGGCCTGTTTCGGGATTTTTTCTTAAAGTCGTCGGTTTACGAAATAATGAATTTATTCCATTTGGTTTTGCCACACTGTAGAACTAATAATAATTATTAAGTTACATAATATTTATTTAATTATAAAATTGCAAGTTATGAATTTAAAAAGTCATCGTCGTCATCTGAATAGGGAATCTTTCTGATCACATAACAGCTTTCTTTGAAACACTTCAGCTATCAGGACATAGAGATTCATTTTTTCGCACAAAGAGTGCGAGCGGAGAAATCAAACTTGTTTGCTTTCTCCGCTTTGCTCTTTGCTAGCACTCTGTGTACCTCCGTTTCTCAGTAGTACTTTGATTTCACCGCTTTGCTCTTTGCTCGCACTCTTTCTTCGCTCCACTCTGAACGTACCCTTATGCGACTGGCATCCAGATGCTTACAAGCTTAAAGTCATCAGTCCATCTCATTGGTGGACGACCTCTGCTCCGTTCCGTAGTGCTTTTTGTCGTGCGTGGCATTCACGCGACAATACGTTTTGTCCATCGGTTGTCTGATAATCTGGCGACAGTGGCGACGTGTCCTGCCCAATTCCATTCTAGCAACGCAATTTTTTTATAGCGTCTGTTTTTTCTATTCTACAACGTATTTCTTCATTTGGGATTCGGTCTCTCAGAGAGACACCCAACATATGGCGCTGCATAGCTCTCTGAGTCACACGAATCTTGTTCACTACCTTTTTTGTGAGTGTTAAAGTTTCCGCTCCATAAGTGAGTACAGGTAACATACACTGGCACTGGTCAAAGATTTTCCTTTTGGGCATATGCGTACGTCCAATTTAAATACATCTTCTTCTTCACGTGCCGTATCAGAATAATCCGACGTTGGCGATCACCATTGCGTAGGCTTCTCGATCTTCTGCAATATGGAATAATTGTCCTGTATGTTATATCTGAGTCCATTCACGAATGTTTTTTAACCAAGAAAGTCGTTTTCTTCCTACACCTCTACGGCCTATTTTGCCTTTAAGGGTCAGATGTAATATTTTATATATCAATTTCCCCTCACTATATGTCACAGATAATACATTTTTCGGTGTTTAACCTATTCGCTGCCGATCAAGCGCCTGCGCGTGAAATGGTTACTTCAGTCAGGTGTCATTCACGTGCTAGCGAGTGATATGGTTACTTCAATCAGTACCGTTCAACAGAATGGATCCTTTATTATTATTATTATTCAAATAATTGTTTTATTCTAATTTCTGCTGATTGTATTCATTTGTTAACTTTATGAAGATTAAAGATTATGTGAATGAATTGCGGAGAAGAATGGACAATATCAACCAGTTGGTCCGTTCCCATATTCAGATCGTTAGAGACCTCATCAAAAACGGTGCAATACTCAAGAGCAAAAGGGATGCTTTAAGGAAAACGATAAAGTTTGGCTCTATAACCCAAAGAAGCGAAAGAGTTGTTCTCCCAAGTTGAAGCAGTTGTGGTAAGGTCCGTACCTTATTCTGGAGAAAATTAACGACATTCTCTACCGAATAAGCAAGATTCCTAGGGGGAAACCGATGATACGACAACGACACCATAACCAGAAGTCATTCGAAGGAAACCACGAAGTAGATGAAGAAGTGGAAGTAAACCAAGGCCAAGAAGTACCTGACCTCACGTTTGAGGAACTCATGGGGGCCTATGGAGGTACTAATTCCATTCTAGCAACACAAATTTTTCGATAGCGTCTGTTTTTTCTACTCTACGACGTATTCCTTCGCTTGGGATTCGGTCTCTCAGAGAGACACCCAAATGGCGCTCCATAGCCCTCTGAGTCACACAAATCTTGCGTTCACTACCTTCTATGTGAGTGTTAAAGTTTCCGCTCCATAAGTGAGTACAGGTAACATTCTTCTTCTTCTTCAGGTGGCATTTCCGCTATGGAGGTTGGCAATCATCATAGCTATTTTAATTTTTGAGGCAGTAGCTCTAAATAGTTGTTTTGAGCTGCATCCAAACCATTCTATAAGGTTCTTCAGCCATGAAATTCGTCTTCTTCCGATGCTCTTCTGCCATCTATCTTTTCTTGCATTATGAGTCCCAGGATGCCATACTTCTCGCCCCGCATCACATGTCAAATATACTGTAGCTTTATGTGTTTAATTGTAAGTTCAACTTCCTTCTCTTTACCTATTCTTCTCAGTACTTCATAGTTCGTAACTCACCCAGGAAACCTTCATAATTCTTCTATAGGTCCACATTTCAAAGGCGCTAAGTCGTCTCATTGTCTCTAGATTTAACGTCAGGTATAAGGACAGGTAACATACAATGGTCAAAGATTTTCCTTTTAAGGCATATGAGTACGTCCAATTTAAATACATAGTTTAATTTAATTTATCAAATTTTTTTTACAAAATCATCCAAATGGATTATAAATTTTCAAAACGTTTTCGATCCAGTCGGACCATCATGAAGGAAACATGTTGATAGTAGTTGAAATTAATTTTTGGTTATAAAAACCCTTTAAATTGCATGATAATTGTAATAAAGTATACCATTAGGATTACAAAAACTCGATGTTAAACAGAAGAAAACTTATAATCATTAGGATTACGATTAAAAGAAGAAGTACGAGAATGAACAATGTCTCTTCCTAAGACTCTTAACACGTAGAATAGGGTAAGAATGAAACACAATATAATTTAAGTATAATATTACATTTGCGCCTTTTCAACAGGTTTTGTTTGTGTTAATACGTTTTAATAACTTTTATAATAGAACAATATTACAAGCAAAATTTTCAGCATTATAAGTACCTTTTCAGACCAAGACACTGGTGTCCGCCACCGGCTGCAAATCATCGGTCTAAATGAACGACTACAGACGAGCCACTTTCGAGTGTCTGGCTGATTTTAGTGGCTCACCAACGCAACGTTTTGCTACAATGGAACACCGGTGGCGAATACCGGTGTCAGACACCAGTGTCTTAGTCTGAAAGGGTATATTCCTATTCTTGTTTTTAGTTATCCTAAATTTATTTATGGAATGAATAAATACTTACCCAAAATGTACTTAGATCCCAGTTTTTGTAGTTTGCAAAATTGATAGTAGCAGTAGAGCACAGCTAAAGATCTAATTATTGTCATAACGATGACTTCAGCGGCATTATATTCGGCCTGAAACAAAGAAACATTTTTTCAAATTTGACATAATATTCCTTTCTTGGTTTATATTGATACTTGGTTTATATTAATGGTGTCAATATTTTTTTCGAAATCGTAACGAAATCTAGTGCAAACCTACTACAAAACATACTATAAAAATCATTTTTAATCTGACAGACCACCGCCCATTAGAATACCTATTTGGGATTTGATTCGAAGAAGAAGCGAAAATATATGCACTAAAAATAAACCAAACAAATATATCAAAATGAAACAAGCTGAGGCTATAATATGGTTTTGAAAAGTGTCAAAATTTGAATAACCACAACGAAGAAGGGAAAAGAAAGGAAAGAGACAGACAAACGATCAATGAACGGGAGCAGAGCAATAGAGTCGCCGAGACAGTAATCGCACCCACGGTGATGTATGCCAGCGAAAGTTGGATTATGAACTAGAAGGAAGAAAAGAAAAGAGATCTGGGAAATAAAGGTGCTCAGAAAAATCTTCGGAAGAATACAGATGGCAGAGAATATTTGGAGAAGACGAAAAAATAAAGAACTAATGAGAATGTATGGAAAACTAATAACTGCGACAAAAATACGAGCCCAAAGAGCTATACTAAATTTACAATCAAGATGCAGTAAAAATAAACGAACTAAGACACGTTAAATGCTACTAGGAGCACTCCCGAATCATAATTTACAATGTATAAACTTTGGAAATCATGATTCGGGATTTACAATATATATACAGGGTGTCCAGAAACTCTACAGACAAACGAAGACAGGAGATTCTTCAGATAATTTTAAGATAATTTAACCCAATTCACTTAGTCCGAAAATGCTTCCTAAGGGAGCTAGAGGAGCTCTTTGAAGATGGCGTCTTGTAATTAGTTTTTCTTAAATACCTCCAGAACGCTTCTATTTAGAAAAACAAAAATTGGTACGCGTATTTATTTTCAAGATATAAATCTAATCCATCCATTGCAAATTTCTAGTATCGATCATAGGCGTCCGTTTTGGGTAGGGCAACGGTTATTTTATCGCATAACTTTTTTATCTTTAACCTTTATGTATTTCTGACACTGGATTATTAAATTGTGAAGTATTCTAGTACTAAAAGGTACTCTTGTTTTAAATTGGTAGGACACACCGTTTTCTAGAAAAATCGATTTGAAAATTTTTCGCTTTTTGAATTAAAAAAAAATTCAAAAAAAAAACTGTTTAGAAAGACGAAAACTGGTACATTTATTTATATTCCAGAGATAAATCGATTTTATTAATTGAGAATTTATAGTACTGGTCATAAGCGTCCGTTTTGGGTAGGTCAACAGTTATTTTATAGCATACCTTTTTTGTCTTGAATTTTTGAGCATTTTTGACACTAGATTATTAAATTATGAGGTATTCGAGTACTAAAAGTTACTCTTATTTTATGTTGGTAAAATACTTCGTTTTTTGTTGAAAAGTTCTTTCAATTTTTTTTTCAAATTCCAAAAACGAAAAACTTTTAAATCGATTTTTCTAGAAAACGGTGTGTCCTACCGACTTAAAGAAGGAGTACCTTTTTGTACTAGAATACCTCACAATTTAATAATCCGGTATCAAAAATGCATAAAAGTTAAGGACAAAAAAGTTATGCGATAAAATACCCGTTGCTCTACCCAAAACGGACGCCTGTGACCGGTACTAGAGATTTGCAATGGATGGAATTGATTTATCTCTGAAAAGTAAATATGCATACCAATTTCCGTTTTTCTAAATAGAAGCGTTCTGGAGGTATTTAAGAAGAACTAATTTCATGACGCCATCTTCAAAGAGCTCTAGCTCCCTTAAAAAGCATTTTCGGACTAGGGGAATTGGGTTAAATTGTCTTAAAATTATCCGAGGAATCCCCTGTCTTCGTTTGTCGGTAGAGTTTCTGGACACCCTGTATACATTGTAAATTATGATTCGGGAGTGCTCCTAGTAGCATTTATCGTGTCTTGGTTTGTTTATTTCTATTGCATCTTGATTGTAAATTTAGTACAGGTTGCTTGGTCACATTATACGAATGCCAGAGAACCGAAATGTTTACACAATACTGGAGGATGAAGAAATGGAGAAAAAAGACGAGAACGTCCAAAGAAGAAATGGTTGGAAGCAGTAAAGCAAGACTGGTCAGAAATATGCGTGAGAAATGGGAGAGAAAAAGCAAAGGTCCGGAAAATGGAGGGAAATAACCAAATTTTTGGAAGCCAGAGGTCTACAAGTCTTATAGTCCTGCTGTATGTCTGTCTTGCTACAAATTTTTATGTCTTTCGGTCAAAATGAATTATTAAATAAATAAAATATTACAGATCATGTCAACGTGATTGCATCATAACAATGATTACCTATATTTAATCTTAACCCAAACTCTTAATTAAGAGGGCGATATAAAATTAACCTATTATTATAAACGTCCAAGAATTTCTCGTTAATAATATAGCATTGGTGACATTGATCATTCGTATAGGAAATTTGAAGAATTATTAACAAAATAGATAATATAAAACAATAAAACACTGAAAACGTTTGTTTTCTATACTTCCACAAAATTTATTACAACTATGTGACTACAGCTGTTTCGGCAGAGTGCCTTTCTCAAGTGATTTAGATTACTATGGGCTTGCCTTTTTAAAGTCTTTTAACTGAAGAGATTGAGGAGTGGGGAGCTGTTTGTCTCGAGTTGGTCATTCAGAATTATATCTGTATTTTTCAATGTATTAATTTCCATAGATTCTAATAAAGATAGCTTAAGGCCTTTATTTTGAATATGCAGAATTTGAAACTGTTCATTAAAAGAATTATTATGATCTAGAAGGTGAAGTGCGTATGTAGAAGTGTCTGTTTTTCTATTGTTGAAAGCCCGTTTGTGTTCTGCTATCTGTTTGTCAAAGGTTCTGCCAGTTTGACCGATGTAAGTTTTCGGGCAGTCACCATTAGTTAGTTTGTAAAAGGCATGAGAAAGGCACTCTGCTGAAACAGCTGTAGTCACATAGTTGTAATAAATTTTGTGGAAGTATAGAAAACAGACGTTTTCAGTGTTTTATTGTTATATAAAATGAACTTCCATCAAGTAACGGTCGAATCCATCAAAATAGATAATAGTTAATAATACGGTTAAAGTCAGAATATAAAAATACCAAAATGATTAATTACATCCAAGATAATCTATTAAGGGTATCCAAGTAATATATTCATGGTATATTCTCCACATATTTGAAGTAGACCTCTCAACGAAAATAGAGCTATTCTTGTACCGAAGCCGCCTCTGCATTCGAATTAGATTAGCTTTGATATAATGTGTTCTTCATAATTCTTAGAAATTCTATTGCGAGGTACCTATTAATAACTTAAAGTAATAACATAATAACTAGTGTAACAATCGTTTTGAGCTACTGTCTTACCCTTTTTACAAATTTAATTACAAGCAATATTTTCTCTTATATCTACTACTATCGGTTTACAGCGTTCTACGATGCCTTCCGACTCCTATCCGCCGTTCTTCTCTGTTTAACCATCAGTGGCGGCTCGTGATTTTTACAATAGGGGAGGCTATACCTAACTGTAAAATATCTAGACAAATTTGCACTAGCAAAAAAATGCGCCAAAAAATGTAATTTAAGGCTCCATCTTTTGACCATTTTTTATTTACATTTCATAATATCATCCTAATTCATAATTTCATGATATCATCATTTTAAAAATAGTTAGTCTAATAGTAAAAGTTTAATACCAAAGTTTGTGTCGTTTATTTGTTAACAATTCCATCTATTTGTAAATAGATACCTATGCATATCAAAATAAATACAGATTTGAAGTCTTGCAGTCCATACATAATGAAGCTTCAAATTTTTAAGATACTCAACTGAATTTTTTTAATTCTAAACGCGGCCTACTGCGAATTCAAAAACACGATAAATTACCGATATTTTGCTTTGAGTTAGAGATATCGGAAAAAGTTATTTGAGCAAGTTGTTCCAAATATTATTATAACCCCACATACCAAATTTCATAACAAAATTCGCACTTTTAGATTTTTCATTATATTTAGTCAGGACCCTAAAATTCGTTGTCCTGAGACGCACCCAACCACCCAACGGAGCTGAGAAGCTACACTGCCTCCCTTGGTATATCTCCGGGCAACGTGTGATGGCGCCGTAGATGCCACTGTTAGGAGACCGGGTCTCCTTAAACGCCTGCTGCGCTGCACGGAGCATTAGCAACGGAGAAAGCTGGGCTTCTCGGCTCCGTTCGTGCATCTCGGGATAACCCAGGGTCCTGCCTACAATAATATGTAATAAAACTGAGACGCGATCATGCGTTCTAATGCTAATGCTCCGTACGTATGGATAATTAGTGATAATATGGAATTTACACGTTGTATAATAGTGAGAGTAATTGTTGTTTTCGCAATTCATGATAAACAAAACAGTATAGAGTGTGTAAAAAATTTATGGGGAGGCTGAGCCTCCCTTGCCTCCTCTGACGAGCCGCCACTGTTAACCATAGACCTGGAGAGATTTTTCTTTCCTCTAGTTCTTTTTCAATTCCATCCCTCCAGCTTCTTCTCGGCCTTCCTCTTTTCCTTCTCCCTTGTATTGTTCACGTCAAAATCTGTGCATTCTCTGTACATGACAGTACCATATTAGTTACTTTGTTTTTATGTCATCTTGTCTAATTTATATTGCAAAATCATTATGCTTGCAGCTTCTATTAATCGCTTTTCTTTGATTCAATCGTTTGGGTCAAATCTTTAGACGTTAATTTGACTGCCTTTTCTTCAATACAAATGAATGAAAATTTGCAGACATATGCATTGGCGGGAATAATACACGAATAGTCAATAAAAAATTGTTTTTATTATATTTATTAATTGTAAATAAAAAAACGATTTTAATGAAAAATGCTTAAATTCTCTTGTTTTTTACCATGTAGAAACTTGAAACCTTTATAGATTGTATCTAATTATATGAACTATACATAATTTCACTTTTTATACTAATTGTTTCCGTTATGCTTCATAAATAAACAATAAAGTTTCAAATTTTTTGCCGATTCCGACTACTTTTCATGTTTGTACATCATGTTTATAAACATCCTAAGCGGCGACGATTTTGAACTCTCATATCTTTGTTTATAAAGATCGGCGCTTATTCGTATTAAATTTCAATACGATACGAAACAAAATTTCAACCAAAACTCGAATTCAAAAAAATCGTGTTTTTAACGCAGTCTTAGAAAAATCACCGGTAGAGACGTTTCCTGCTACAATTAACATTAGAACTCGTAATTTGTGAGAAATTAACAGGGTCTACACCGTGCAATACTGCCCTGCTTAGTAAAAACGTCTTATCTACAATTTTCGTTTTTTCGTGATAAGGTTAATAGGACGTTTATTCTAAGCACAACGGCTATTAGTTGTAGAAAGGACAAACAAATTTACGCTTTTGTACGATTTGAGATGGCAGAAAAGGACTTTCTGACTAAGCAATAAGATACTAAATGTCTAATTGTAGTGGATTTATAACCTCATCACGAAAAAATGAAAATTGTAGATCGGACGTTTTTACCAAGCAGGGCAGAATAGTAAAGCATAAGAAGAGTTGGAAAGACTGCGAAAACTGTAATAGGTGTAAATTATGATTTTACTTTAAGAAATGTATGAAGAAATTACAGAAAATGTACAATGTATGTATCAAATGTTGAAATAAATGAAAGAAATGTCTATCATATACATCCTTTTTTTAACATGACGATATACATATTTTAATGCTTGAAAAGTGTAAGACTAAAAGGTAAAAAATAAAAAAAAATGAGAAATTTTTTTAAGAAACACTTTTCTTTAGTTATGTTATGAGTGACCAAAATTAAAAATATTATAAAAAAAATCAACTAAAAAGCAAAAAATAAAAAAAATTCAAACTTCAAACAAAAACTCAAACACGAGCCTCACCCTTTTCTTTAACGAATGTGAGAGATTTTTGTATATTTAATCTGTCAAACAGTTTTTTTGAATAATCCTTTGAGTCTGAATTTTTTTTATTTTTTGCTCTTTAGTTGATTTTTTTATAATATTTTTAATTTTAGTCACTCGTAACTAAAGAAAAGCGTTTAAAATTTGTTTCATATTTTTTTATTTCTTGTTAAGTTCTCCTAATACAAATTATTTTTGTTGTATTCAAAATCCCATTCTATAGTTCTTATTTTCATTATTTTGGTCTCGTCTGCAAAAAATAAACGCACGTATCAACTAGGTAGGCGCTCCGCACTCTCTGCAACTGCTCCAATCGGTACGGTATGCTTGTCTTTACATATAAACTGCCACGGTTAGAGCAACGGAGCGGAGCGGGCACTGTTGCAGGGTCCGGGAGCGCCAAGGTATCCACTATCTGGAGCAGTTGCAGGAGCGCTGAGCGCCAACATAGTCAATACGTGCCTTAATGTATACAAACTCCTATTTTTGGTGATATTTTCAGCATATTAGGGTATTTCTTTTTCTTATTACTAGAGTTAGAGAGAAAATGTGGCCTATTGTTCGAATTTCGGATTTGCTTGCTCGAAAACCTGCTTGTTCTTTTGTTTCCTGTTCTTGGTATTCTTCAATTCTCTTTATAATTAATTTTCGATTTCCCGAGTTAATTTAACCTATTCTAACTTGACTGTCCCGTCTCTATCATTGTTTTATCACATCCATGTCATATTTATTTTGTTTATGTATACTCACGTATGTCATAAACACTCTTGGATTTTATTGTCATCTACTTTTGTCAAGATTTTTCTTCTTGTCCCAATATCTCCATTACTATCTTAAATATAACTCTTCATTTCATTATTCAGCTGTCTTATAAATTGTTTTTTGATTTAGGGGATTTAGTTACGGTATTAAAGATTGACTTTTTTGAGCTGAATCCAAATGTTTGTAGTAATAATTCACAGGTTTCATAAAATTCACCTTAAAACCTTCACCTTTTTTTTTGTATTTTGTTCTGGCAATTTATTGGAATTTTATATTCATACATTCAGAAAAGTCTACCTGGTTCTGGTAAATATTGAAGTGAAACATAAATTCGATTAGGAACCGAAGCTGAAATATAATGCGATATTTAATGAAATAGTATGGAAAATTGGAAGACTTTGTGAAACTGATAAACCAACAAGAGTTGGACTTAGGTTTTTAAAGTTTATGAATGTCCAATTGATGATGGGACAACTTTCATAGATTCAAATTTAGATTTGGTCAAAAGCATCCATCAGAATTTGATAGTTTTTATACATTAGTCTTAGTGTGTTTTTAGATAGTTTTTTCTGACGTCAGGGCGTTACCAAAACATTAGAATAGGACTTTTCGTCATGGCCATTTTCTTCACACAGTGAGAAGTTAGGCATCATTACTTGTCAGATGTTTTTCTTTGTTCTTTGTTTACTGTACAAATAATATCCATAATTCTTTATTCTAATTAATGATGTCAATCGCTTTTCATTAGGTACTTGCCGAAATGTATTAATAATACGCCGAACTATATTAATTAACAACAATATTATAGTGTATAATCAATAAAACAGATTATTTAATATTTTAAGGCTAAAATGACAGATGCATGTACTGAATAGTATTTAATACAAATAAAATATTGTATTAGGTATACAGGGTGAGGCAGATAAAGGGCCTATTAGAAATATCTCGAGAACTCAAGGTAAGAAAATTATGAAAATCGGAATACAGGGGTTTTGAGTTGTGAACTATTTAATGATAATATTTTGGTCTCTTTGCTACTTCCGGTTATACCGGAAGTTGGTTGTAACTTCGTTTTTTTAAATAGGACACCCTGTATATTTTTACATTTTTGGATTCTCCTTGATTTCTTCTTTCTTAAAATATAAGTTTTTGTAATATTATACAGGGTAGGTTAAAATATAATTACGTTTTTTTTATTAATTTCGCAGCAAAATTCACACCCTGTAGAATTGTAATAGTTTGACATAATAAACTCTGTTTATGTTCAAATGATTTTTAATATAGTCTGCTATGTTAAGAATTATTGGTATATTTAAATTTTTCCTTTTTTGTATACAGGGTTGGTCGAAACTCAGAATGAGTATTTTCTGAGTTTTCTTAAATGGAACACCCTGTATTTTAGTATTGTAATGAAATGTTATTTTAGGATACTTTATAATTTCTTAAGCAATCCCTATACCTAACTGCTTCAATTTGTGAGTTATTGGTGATTCAAACCAAACATTAATTGCAACACAAAATACCTGAAATTTTATTAGGTTAGCCGTAAAAATATTCAATCACAAATAATTTTTCGGAAATAAATACATACTAATCGAGACTGATACTTAAAATTGTCAATAATGGTTGAGCTATCAAAATATCTACGTAGTTAAGATTGTTGGTGCGATTAACAATTAAGCACAAATTAAAGCAGTTGGGTATAGGGAATACTTAAGAAATTAAAAAGTACCATAAAATACCATTTCATTACAATACTAAAATATAGTGTATTCCATTTAAGAAAACTCAGAAAATACACATTCCGAGTTTCGACCCACCCTGTATACTAAAATTCAAAATTTGGCTATACTAATAATTGGTAACAACAGTAGACCATATTAAAAATCATTTGAACATATAAAGGGATTTTGATGTAAAACTACTACAATTCTACAGGGTGTGAATTTTGCTACGAAATTAATAAAAAAACGTAATTATCTTTTAATCTACCCTGTATAATATTACAAAACCTTATATTTTAAGAAATAAGAAATCGAGGAGAATCTAAAAACGTACAAATATATAGGGTGTCCCATTAAAAAAAGAAGTTACAATCAACTTCCGGTATAACCGGAAGTAGCAAAGAGACCAAAATATTTTCATTAAATAGTTCACACCTCAAGACCCCTATATTCCAATTTTCATAATTTTCTTTACTTTAGTTGTCGAGATATTTCTAATAGGCCCTTTATCTGCCTCACCCTATATGTATAGCACGAGACTGTTTATAAATAAAGGCTTTGGAAAAGTTATAAAATAATTGTGTATTGTCTTTAAACGATTTATAGCGTGTATCAATCTTATACACTTCATAACGACACGGCTTCGTTGTTTTTTTTTTAGTACACGTATCATAATAATAATCGACTAAAAAATCATTTGCTAGTTGATGTACTTTATTTTTATTTTCGTATTTTTGTTTCAATAACTATGCTTTAGTATTTTTTTATTTTTTAGTGTTAGATTAGGTTAGTAATATAAATAATAATAAAGTACCCGTGAACACATAATTTAGATAAAAAAATCGAGAGCCTTATAAATAATATACATCTGTTACTTTTAGCATTAAAATATTAAATGATTTAGTTTATTGATTATACACTATGATAATATTATAACATACACGCCGTTTTTAGGCGTCAACGCCCTTCCGGTAGGGATCTACGAAGGAGTATCACCAAGCCGCATGCCCTTATCCCTAGCCATACCGCTCCCCATAGGCCGATCAGACACAAGCTTATCCCAAACCAAGCCTTAGATTCTTTAGAATTTTATACTACGACGTTGGCCTTTTTATGTTTCTATTCACTGGCCGGGGTTCGAACCTCGATCGCAAATTCTCTAGATTTGTCGATCGAGCGCCTAAGACCGCTAGGCTATCTGACCGGCACTAGGATAATATTGTTGTTAATTACAATATTTCGGCAAGCACTAAAAACCGATTGACATCATTAATTAGAATAAAGAATTAGAGATACGGTATTATTTGTACAGTAAACAAGAACAAAAAAAAATATTTTTGACAGATAGGTAATGATGCCTAGCTTCTCACTGTACAAGAAACATGGCCGTGATGAAAAGTCATATTCTAAAATCGAATATAAACAAAAACTGCATTTATCTTTTCCACTTTTACTCAGTTCTGAGTATTTAGAAACTGTCTTTCGGTCCTTTTCCTAGACGAAGAGAAGGTAAATGCGTGGCCTAAGTGTCCTATTTGCTTTCTCCTATTTTCGTCGTCTCTGTGATTATATATTGTAAAATCCGGAGATACGGGATGCAGCAGAAAGCAGTTTATTAACGAAAAGTCTTGAATTTAAAATATTGTTTCTTATATTTTTATTTCAATTATTCTAATTGTTTAAAAAGTGGTAAACTTTGTATCTAGGGCTTTTCGTTGTTTTCCTCGTAATACGAGAGATCTCGCTAGACAACAGAAGAAAAAGAAGAAAAGAGAAGAAAGGTAGTAAACGAAAAAATAAAAAGTTAAAAATTAAAAGAGGAAAGATATAAGAAGAAATTCCAAGAAAAATTAGATAATACTCTGAAAGGTAGGGCAAAAATACAAATATAGAAGAAAAATGGGAATATCTAAAAACCAGCATAATCAAAGCAGCTGAGGAAACTTGTGGGAAAGCAAAAATAGCAAATACTAACATGAGGAGAACGGAATGGTGGACGGAAGAAATACGAGAGAAAATAAAGAAAAAAAAATGGAAGAGATACCTAAGTACAAAACACCCGGAAGATTACGAGGCATATAAAGAAAAAAGGAAAGAGGTTAAAATAGCGGTGAAAGCAGGAAAGGAAAGGTCATGGGAGAGATTTGGACAAAATATGACAAAAAATTATAGGGAAAACCAAAAACTCTTCTGCGGCGCATTAAAACAACTCAGACAAAAGAAAGAGCACACGATGCCGAATATAAAAGACAAGAATGGAAACGTACTAACAGATAAAAAACAAATAATGGAAAGATGGAGAGAACATTTCAAAAAGCTAACTCATGCAGACACGGACAACATAGGGGAGATACAAGAAAGGAATGAAGAACAACAAGTGGAATCTATAACAAGAGAGGAATTAGAGAAAGCAATAGAAAGAGTAAAATTGGGCAAAGCACCAGGCAAGGATCATATCACCCCGGAAATGATAAAATTCATGGGGACAGAGGGAATGGATAGCATGAAAGAACTAATGAATGATATCATAAATAGAGCAGAATTACCAAAGGACTGGAAGAAAGACATTATACTACCAATACACAAAAAAGGAGACAAGAGAAACTGTAATAATTACCGAGGTATCACCATATCAAGTATCCCTGGGAAGGTATTCGCAAGAATAATAGAGACAAGAATAAAAACCCAAATAGAAACAACTATGGAAGACACACAGTGTGGATTCAGGAAGGACAGAAGCACGCAAGACCTAATATTCACATTAAGACAAGTAAGTGAGAAGGTAATCAAGAAGAATAGAGAGATACATATGTGCTTCATTGACCTGGAAAAGGCGTTTGACAGAATCCGAAGAAAGAACGTATGGAAGACACTAAAAGGAAGGGGAGTAGACAGACACATAAGAGAAGTAATAAAGGATATGTCCAAAAATAATACAAATACAATAAGAACCAACAACGAGGAATCCAGAGAATTTACTACAAGTCAAGGCGTCAAACAGGGATGCGTGCTGAGTCCACTGCTATTTTCAGTGGTACTGGATGAAGCGATAAAGAAAGCCAAGAGAAGAATGAGAAAACTAACATTACGATACTGGCAAATAAAACGGACTCAACTATTGGAGCTACTATTCGCAGACGACATGGTATTGATAGCAGAAAACAGAGAAGACCTACAGAACAATCTTGAAATCCTAGAAGAAGAACTATCAAACATAAATATGAAAATTAATACAAAGAAAACAAAAACAATGATAATTTCAAATACGAGGAAGACACACGCAATAGAATTAGACGGGAAACAACTAGAGCAAGTGGAATATTTTAAATACCTAGGAGTAATAATCGAAGCAAATGGTAAACAAGACATGGAAATAAACGAGAGAATGGGACGAACAGGAAGCTTATTTTACGCTATGAAAACAACATTTTTGGGGAAAAAAGAGATACCGGAGAAAGTAAAAACGGCAGTCGTTAAATCAGTAGTTAGACCAACAATCATGTATAGCAGCGAGACATGGACATTGACGGGGAGACAAAAATCCAGAGTCAATGCTATGGAAATGAGGTTCCTGAGGAAAATAGCAAACAGAAAGAGGACAGACAAAATACGAAACGAAACAATTAGACAAAACCTAAAACTGGAACCAATTAATGAAAAAATAGTGGAGGGACAACTTAGATGGTTGGGGCACGTGTGTAGAATGTCGAACGAGAGGCTTACAAAACGAGTGTTCGAAACGAGAGTGCAGGGGAAAAACAAAAGAGGAAGACCAAGTAGGTCTTCCTCTGTGACCGAGATGTGGGTAGAGGAAATCAGGAAAGAAGTCGAGAAGAAGGGATTGACATTGGAAAGTGCAAGAAACCTAACGCAAGATCGGAAAGCATGGAGACTACAATGCCAAACTCAACTCCACCAGCTTTACACCTAGAGGTAGAAAGGCTTAGGACTAAGTAAGTAAGTAAGTAAGGTAATGATGCCTAGCTTGTCACTGTACAAGAAACATGGCCGTGATGAAAAGTCATATTCTAAAGTCGAATATAAACAAAAACTGCATTTATCTTTTCCATTTTTACTCAGTTCTGAGTATTTAGAAACTGTCTTTCGGTACTTTTCCTAGATGAAGAGAAGGTAAATGCGTGGCCTAAGTGTCCTATTTGCTTTCTCCTATTTTCGTCGTCTCTGTGATTATATATTGTAAAATCCGGAGATACGGGATGCAGCCAGAAAGCAGTTTATTAACAAAAAGTCTTGGATTTAAAATATTGTTTATTATATTTTTATTTCAATTATTCTAATTGTTTAAAAAGTGGTAAACTTTGTATCTAAGGCTTTTCGTTGTTTTCCTCGTAATACGAGAGATGTCGCTAGATTGCGTCTCAAAAGGTGGAATCATTGTATCGCGATGGTTTCCCTTAAATAGGCAGATTGTTTATGTTCCTTTCAGAGTTGTGACTGCATAGCTTCACTGAGAAGGCATGAGGATGCTGAAATAGCTATATGGAGATGGTGGTCCAACTCTGAATCGAATATAAACAAAAACTGCATTTATCTTTTCCATTTTTACTCAGTTCTGAGTATTTAGAAACTGTCTTTCGGTCCTTTTCCTAGACGAAGAGAAGGTAAATGCGTGGCCTAAGTGTCCTATTTGCTTTCTCCTATTTTCGTCGTCTCTGTGATTATATATTGTAAAATCCGGAGATACGGGATGCAGCCAGAAAGCAGTTTATTAACGAAAAGTCTTGGATTTAAAATATTGTTTATTATATTTTTATTTCAATTATTCTAATTGTTTAAAAAGTGGTAAACTTTGTATCTAGGGCTTTTCGTTGCTTTCCTCGTAATACGAGAGATGTCGCTAGATTGCGTCTCAAAAGGTGGAATCATTGCGATGGTTTCCCTTAAATAGGCAGATTATTTATGTTCCTTTCAGAGTTGTGACTGCATAGCTTCACTGAGGAGACATGAGGATGCTGAAATAGCTACATGGAGATGTTGGTCCAACTCTGAATCGAATATTAACACAAACTGCATTTATCTTTTCATATTCTAATGTTTTGGCAATGCTCTTACCTCAGAAATCTTGAATGACGTAAGCGTATTTTGTAGTAAAAAGTACTATAGATCTGTAGTTTTTAATATTAAACAATTCGGTATAATTATCATAGCCTATAATATTACTGTACTTGGACCAGACAATATAATCGATTTTGTTGTAAATGTGTGTCAGGTTACTTAACAAAAAAATTCATTCAGATTCCAAACAGGACAGACACTATCGAATAAATTTTCAACTCGTGTCATCCGAAAACAAGACACTGACATAATTTTCATAATAAAATTCGTTATCTAACTTGAGGTGAAAGTGAAGGAGGTGCTTCTGTTTTATTAACATACGAATTTTTCTAACGATAGCATTCTTATTTCCAATTTACTGATTTGAAGGACGAATATCTATTATACATATCTTAAACGATTTTAAAATTTTTAAGTAGAATTTACATGTGTCCTGAAGGGAAGCAAATAATATGTAGTTTTATGTAGTGTTGACATAATGTACAGCAGTATTTCATTCAGTATCAACCACACTATTTAACATAGCAGTAGAAGGAACAGGCAAGGCCAGCGGAATTAAAGAAAACATAGCCCACTCCTCAACACAAACAGTGGCCTATGCAGATGGCATAGTTTTTATGGGAAGAGACAAGGAGAGATTAAAAGAAGCAGTAACAACCCTGCCAAATGAAGAAAAGATGGAAAACGAAGGAAAAACAAAATATCTACTCTGTTCTAGAAGAGAAGATAACAAGACGAGTACACTTTTAAAAGAGTTGGACAATTTAAATATTTGGAAGTATTTGTGAATGGCAAAAATAATAGACGTGAAGAAGTAACGGAGCAAATACCAGCAGGCAACAAAGCATACTGAAGATTTCATAGACTAATGAAGGATAAGAACTTATCCAGAAATACAAAACTGAAAATATACAGAGGTGCAATCAAATCAGTAGTTACATGCGCAGCCGAAACAATGTGCCTCGCAGATAAAGATGAAGAAAAATTAAGAATATTCGAAAGGAAAATCTTCCCCAGAATTATGAGCCCTATAAGAATGGAAAACGGAGAAATGAGAAGAAGAACAAACCGTGAACTAAGAGAAATCATGAGATTAAAAATGAAATAATACTGATTAAAAAGCTCAGCAGATGGAAGCCAGAAACTGAAAGACCAAAGGGAAGACCCAGAGAGAGATGGGAGGATCAGGTCACAGGGACATCAAAATCCTGAAAGTCAGAGACTGGAGGGAACTATGCACATTTTGAAATGAGTGGAAGAAAGTTGTAACGAAAGCCAAGTCATACAACAAACTTTGACACTACACAATAAGAATGCGGAACGATTAACCGCAATAAGCGAATCAGAGAGCTCTAAGTAAGAGCGGAAACATTCCATCCGGAATGAAAAGCCTTGATGATGATGATGTACAGGCATTCTTAGCTGATAAAAATAATTATTTGAATTTGCAAAAACAAATAATAAAAATGAAATTGTTATATTTTTCATTTTTTAGTTGATATTTTTCTGCTATGAAGAATCATAAAGCCCCGGGTATTGACAACATACTAGTTGAAATTCTCAAAATTGGAGGGCACACATTGATAGATAGATTTCATAAACTAATAGACGTCTAATAATAAAACACTAAAAATTTTGTTTTTAATATTTTCACAAAATTTATTATAAATTAATGTCGCTACAGCTGTTTCGGAAGAGTGCCTTTCTCAAGTGATGTGTTTTTACTATACGTGTACACTTTGAAGTCTCTATTTGTCTCAAGTGGTCATTCCTATCTATATCTGTATTTATTAATGTACTAATTTCCATATATTCTATTAAAGATGGCTTAAGCCATCTATTATTGAAAACCCTTTTGTATTCTGCTATGAGTTTGCCAAAAGTTATGCCAGTTTGACCGATGTAAGTTTTTGAACAATCACCACATGTCAGTTATAATAATAATAATAATAATAATAATAATAATAAATGTCTAAGGCATGTTTAAGGCAAATGTTTAAGGCACTAAACACCTACGCATGTTCCGCGCTTAGCTACTCATTTGGCATTGTTAAGTGGACAAAAACGGACATAGAAAATCTTCAGCGAAAAGTACGAACGCACCTTACAAAGGCACAAAAACACCATCCCAAAAGTGCAGTGGAAAGAACGACATTACCACGGAATTTAGGAGGAAGAGGACTTATGGATATAGGTGAGCAATTAGACAAACAAATTGCTAACTTAAGAACTTATTTTTAGATGCAGGCTGAGACATCTACTCTACATCGCGCTATCTGCGCAGTAGATGACACAACACCGATTAAACTGAGGGAACCAGAAATGCGCATAAACCACCTCACTAAAGACGAAAAACTGCGCACCTGGATGGGTAAACCTCTACACGGGCGACATCCCAATGAGGTCAGCCAAGACTATGTCGACAATACAGCGTCGAACTATTGGTTGACATCAGGAAAGATGTTCCCTGAAACGGAGGGATCAATACTGGCCATTCAGGATCAGGTTATACCAACCAGAAATTACCTGAAATATATCGTCAAAGACCCTCAGGTTCAAAACGACAGATGCCGATATGGATGTCAAGCCCAAGAAACCATCCAACATATTACAGGGGGCTGCCAGGCATTTGCTGCAACTGAATACAAGGAACGGCATGACGCAGTGGGAAAAATCCTTCATCAGGAGATAGCTATCAAGCTGGGACTTCTCCAAACGGACCATCTCCCGTATTATCAATACGTCCCTGAGAGTATGCTTGAGGATGGCAACTACAAGCTATACTGGGACCGCACTGTGCTCACAGACCAAACAGTGGCACATAATAGACCAGATCTCGTACTAGTTAATAAATTAACAAAACAAACAACACTAATTGATGTGGCGATACCTAACAACAATAATCTCCGTAGTAAATTTACTGAAAAGATCGCCAAGTACAGAGATCTGGAAATTCAAATACGAAGGCAATGGAGAATGCAAAGTACCCAGACGATACCGATTATCATGTCTACTACTGGAGTCATTCCGAAGACCCTCCTCGAAAGCATAAAAAAGCTGGGTCTGAATGAACATCTTTATAAGACCATGCAGAAAGCTGTACTACTCGCGACGGCCAGAAGTGTACGAAAATTTTTGGGAGATACACCTGCATTCCAAGTCACCTAGGGCTCGATAACACGGAAAGAGTCCCACCAGAGCTCAATCCTTTTGATACCGTAGGTATCTGGGATGAGTCAATTTTCCCCTTAGAGGGAGTGTGAGCCGTATGGCTAAATCTGGATAAATGTCTTTATTAATATTTACAAATTATAATATAAGGATTTATAATCTATTTGTAGGGCGAGATTCAGTTTGTATATTGCTGTCAAGAGACAACAACATACATCTGCTCTTCCATCTAACCCCCAATGTTGCAACTCATAGTCTAACTTAACCATACTGGGGGCCGTAATAACAGCTGACAAAGATGTTACTAAAGAAATAAAAGACAGAATCCAATCGACAAATCGCTGTCGATTCGCGCTGATAAGCTTATAAAATAAAAAAATCTTACAAGAAGTTCCAACAAAGAAAAGCTCAGACGTTTTGAACGAAAAATACTTGGAAACATTTTCGGACCTCACCACGACACTAACTCAAACCAGTATAGGATCAGACCTAATATCGAATTAAAAGCACTCTACGATGACACTGATATTGTCCAAGAAATTAAATCATAGCGACTAAGATGGGCAGGCCACGTGCACGTGGAGAACATCCATAACGAGAGACTTGTAAAACTGGTATGGGAGGAGATTCTTACAGGCAAAAGACCACTCGGGCACCCCAGAATGCGATGGAGAGATAACATCCAAGATCTCCAGAAAATAAACATTCCATTTGACTTTAGGTTGATTGAATAACGAACAAATTGGAAAAAAGTTGTACAGTCAGCCAAGACCCACCCAGGGTTGTAGCGCTACGTGATGATGATGATGATACCTCTGTGTTTGTTCAAAGGTACTTAAAACAATCTTCAGGTCTGCGAATATTTGGAGAAGACGAACAAATAAAGAAATAATGATGAGGTACGTAAAACCAACGAGTAAGACATGAAAAATTAGTCCAGATTCTAAAGACAAAAAACATAGACAAAAGGGACTTACGAATAATAACAAACCTTTACTGGAATCAAAGAGCACAAATTGTAATAGATAACGAACCCAGTCCAGAAATTGAAATCAGGAGAGGAGTTCGGCAGGGATGTATTATGTCTCCATTACTCTTTAATGCATATAGTGAAGCCATTTTTGAAGAAACATTGCTATCTCAAAGTGAAGGAATAATAATTAACGAAAGATCTATTAACAACATAAGATATGCAGATGACACCGTGATTATGGCAAGCTCTGCTGAACAAATCCAACTGCTACTAAACAAAATAACCAATTTTTGTGAAGAATATGGACTAAAAATGAATATAAAAAAGACCAAATACATGATAATAACTAAGAAAACAAACATACAAACAAGCATACATTTGGGAAATGTACCGATAGAAAGGGTTGATAAATACAAATACCTAGGAACCTGGATTTCAGAGAAAAATGATCAAACAACAGAAATAAGGACCAGGATAGAAATAGCAAGAAATGCGTTTGTAAAAATGAAAACGGTACTCCGTTAAAATAGCCCCGTCAAAAAAGCTCCGACAAAATAGCCCCGACATAATATCCCGCACACAAAATAGCTCCGACAAAATAGCCTGCAGACAAAATAGCCGCGGAATAATAGCCCGCTGACAAAATAGCCCCGACAAAATAGCCCCGCCAAAATAGCCCCGAAAAAAAGCACCCTTCAGAATTCATCATGAAATAATTCCTTAAAAATACATTTTTTCGGAAATGGTAATTATCCTCTATTCAGATGTTTATCTAAACCACATTAAATAAAAATTGTCTTTTCAGAGACCTCGAGTCCTGTCTTTCCTCCCTCTTGGAAGTTTGAACATTTAAGTTAAGCGAAAATCAATGTTAATTTATGATATAAACATTTTTTCTGTTTTCGGGCAACAGTAAAATGCATTTTAAATTAAATAAATTAAATACATTCTTCCTTTTTGTCAAATAATTTAAATTAAAAAAAAAGTTTTTGGACACCTTGTATAAATAATTATGTAATTGTTTATAAGAGGCTGTTTTAGCCGGGGCTATTTTAGACGGGGCTGTTTTTACCGGGGCTATTTTGTGTGCGATCTATTTTGTCGGGGCTATTTTGTTTACAGGCTATTTTGTCGAGGCTATTTTATGTTGGGGCTATTTTGACGGGGCTTTTTTGACGGGGCTGTTTTGACCGGGCTATTTTGACGGGTCACGAATGAAAACAGTTCTCTGCAACAAAGACCTAAGCTTAGAACTGAGAGTAAGAGAGATGCTACGTGTTCTCGATACTACAATATGGACTTGAAAGCTGGACATTAAAGCAAGAACACATAAATAAGCTACAGTTATTTGAAATGTGGTGTTACAGAAGGATGCTTAGAATAGCATGGACACAGAGGAAAACGAACACGGAAGTATTGCGAGAAATGGGCAAATAATGCGAAATAATAAACACAATAAAAATAAGAAAGTTACAATATCTGGGACACGTAATGAGGGGACAGCGATATGAAATGCTAAGACAAATACAGGGAAAGATAAGAGGCGGAAGGAGTATAGGAAGAAGGAGAGTGTCATGGTTAAAGAATTTAAGGGACTGGCTTAGATGCAGTTCTATGGAACTCTTTAGAGCAGCGGTGGATAGAGTAAAGATAGTGATGATGATATCCAACCTCCGATTAGGAGACAACACTTGAAGAAGAAGACGTAAAACCAATAATTACGGCAAAAATACGAGCCCAACGAGCTAAACGGCTTGGTCAAAGTATACGAATGTCAGAGAACCGAAATGTTAACACAATATCGAAGGAGGGAGAAATGGGGAAAAGAAGAGGACGTCCAAAAAAATAAATGGTTGGAAGCAATAAAGCAATACTTGTCAGAAATAGGCATGACAGGTTGGAGATAAAAAGGAGCACGAAACCGGAAAAAATAGAGGAAAATAACCAAGTTTTTGGAAGCCAGAGGCCTACAAGACCTGTAGGCCGTTGTATATTATATTCATCTATAAAGGTTGAGATATAAAAGTTCATTACAGACTTAAATTCAAACATTTTCAGTTCCATTTCAATTAAATCAATTAGAGACATCATTAAAGTTGCGTTAATTGAAATGTCATTAAACATATAATTGACAAATCAAAAAGTTTCATTTCACAATGTGTTCATCAGGTCATGGTACAAATTAGCATATTTATGTCTATATTTACTTTGAAATTTAAAACTTAGGATCAGTTTGTTATTAATTTAGGATGGGTGTAGCTGTAGAAAAAAATTTCTACAAAGAGTAGATCCGGAAATATATTTAAATACACTCACCTTCACAAAATTCCGCCACCCAAAATTTTTGATTAAGTTTAACAATTTATAACTTTTTTATTTGTTCTCCGATTTTCAAGATTCTTGCATCAGTTTGTAGGAACATGTTTTCGTGTCGTTTGATATTATTCCGGTAACAACATTTTTTGTGTAGATGGCATTATACGGGGGTGAATGGAAGCGTTGTATTTTCTCCTAACTTTAAAACATTCTGTGGAAAAATTGGAGGGCTGATTTTATTACATACTCCTTTTGTATTATTCTGGAGGTATCCCTAAGATTTTTTCTTTGAATTATCCGAATATCTCTTTTATTTTAAAAGCTGTAATTAAAAGCACTGCTTTGAAGGTTTACCTAATTAAAACTAACAAACGCACTAAAATTAGCAACACAAAAGAAAATTAACAACAAAACAAAACAATTCAATAACGAGTATGTCCAGCTCTCGCAGCAACGACTGCTCGCAATCTGTTTGGCATCGAATAAAGATGTGTTATCCTTTCCTGGGGAATAGCCCGATACTCCTCTACCAGGGTCATAACTGTACCAAATTTTCTGGAGGCCTAGGAGACGGCGAATAGCTATTTTTAATTTATCCCATAAATGCTCAATAGGATTGAGATCTGGGCTGCAAGCGGGCCATTCTAATTTTATCAATCCAACCTCTATTTAAGATATTTATGTTTATGAGTCAATCAGTGTTTTTATTTTCAAAAAATTGTACAGCTTTTACAAAAAAAGAGATATTCAGATAATTCAAAAAGCAAAATCTTAGGAATATCTTCAGGATAATACAAAAGGAGTATGTAACAAATTCAGTACTTAAATTTTTCCACAGAATGTTTTAAAGTTAGGAGAAAATACAACGCTTCCATTCACCCCGTATAATGCCATTTAAGCAAAATTTTTTGTTGCCGAAATAATAACAAACGACACCAAAACATGTACCTATAAACTGATGCAAGAATATTGAAAATCGGAGTACACATAATAAAGTTATAAATTGTCAAACTTAATCAAAAATTTTGGGTGGCGAAATTCTGTGCCGGTGAGTGTAGTAAAATCGTTTATGCATGAAGTTACCGTGCTTTGTAATAAGTATCAACCATACAGTATATTGCAAAAGTATGGGATAAATTTATTATTTCAGAAACAGACGACTTTAAAAAAATTTAAAATACGTAAATTTTAATTTTTAAATGGCTATCAATTGTTATATATTTATTGGACATTGCGTCACCAATGTTGAAAGGTCTCATGTGAAAGGTCTCCTAATCGCTTTTGCACCGATGTATTTTTTAAATATTTATTTATACAGGGTTAACCAACATTATGCACTTGGTTAACTATGATGCAACAGTATGGAATAAATTCATTATTTCAGAAACATGTTGTTTTATTGTTTTCCATTTCTTTCATTTTATATATTTTTATAATTTTTTCAAAGCATTCTAATATTTCCTAAACAGTAGTGTTTCCCCCCTCAGTCTGTCTTAGGTGCAGTGAAGAAAATGAAAGCCCCATACTAGATAGTGGTTGTTGATATAACCGGTTTTGGGTTATAATGGGTGATTTTACTTACGGTTTAACCTGGCTGTTATAACCGGTCAAATGAACCGGTGATTCTAAACACCGGGGTTCGATTTTTTAATCAATAGCAATACCCTATAGGTTACAATGTTACATTTACATTGCAATTTAGTGTGCCATACTGCATTCCATCGATATCAATATTATCGATATTGATGCTATTGAAAGTATATATCGATACCGAGATAATGAATCGACATAGAAACGGTTTCGGCGTGTATTGCGTACTACGTAGTGGGATGCGGAAGGGGAACTGGAAGTTGGAACGAGCTAATTACGATCGAAAATAGCAATCATTTATCAGTGTTGCCAACTCGGTTCGATTTTGGTCAGTCCAATATTTCGATTTTTTATTTTGATTATGTTCATTTTGTGAGGATATATTTATATTCCAATCCTTTAATGCTCCATATGCCTCTGCTCATATACCTCAAAGATAAGGTAATCGAGGCTGCAAAAGACTGTGAGGCAGCGGTTTCCACTGGCCGTAAGCCATGGATATCCGATAATACGTGGACTGTGATTCAACGCAGAAAAGAACATAAAACTAGATACGGAACAAACGATGAATACAGAGCGTTATCGAGAGAAATCAGAAAGTGCCGCAAAGATAAAGCTGATTACATCTCTCAAATATGCAGAGAGATAGAGGAACATGGCTGTCGAAATAAACCGAGGGCCTTATTCCAGAAGATCAAACTCCTTATCAGAGAATTTAAACCTCAAACGTGGTCTGTAATAGATAAGGAAGGTAATTTAAAGACCGATACTGACGAAATATTGGAAACATGGCGAAACTACTGTGGCGAGCTATATAAAAATAACGAGGTATCAGCAGAAAATCAGTGGCCTTCTGACTACCCTAGAGAACCTACTGTCTTACTCGCTGAAGTCAAAGATGCAATTAAATCACTAAAGAGAAATAAATCCCCAGGCATTGATTCAATACCATGTGAAATACTACAGTTACTAGGTGACAAAGGATTACATATCATCCATTCTATCTGTGTCGCTGTTTGGAATTCAGGAAAATGGCCATCTGATTGGTGTACCTCAATTTATATCCCACTACACAAAAAAGGAACTATTACCAGATGTGAAAACTACCGCACACTGTCACTGATAACACATGCTAGTAAAATATTGTTGCATATCATCAAAAACAGATTAAAAACCTATCTACATTACCAAATACCTCAGGAACAAGTGGGGTTTGTAAAGGGTAAAGATACAAGGGAACAAATCCTGAACCTGAGACAACTCATTGAAAAGTCTAGAGAATTTCAGGTACCTATGATTAGATGCTTCGTTGACTACCAAAAGGCATTTGATTGTGTAAGCTGGATAAATTTGTGATAAATTTTAATAGAAATGGGCGCATCAATGCACCTGGTGACACCTATTAAAAATCTGTACCAGTCTAATATAGCGACAGAACGACTAGATCAGAAGTTCTCAAACCAATTCAAGACCGAGAGAGGTGTTAGACAAGGATGCGTGTTGTCACCTGACTTATTTAACATTTATGGTGAACATGTCATGAGGATGGTTTTAGAAGGATGGGCCGGTGGAGTAACAGTAGCTGGTAGGAAAATCTCCAATTTAAGATTTGCTGATGACACTACATTTATAGCAGCAAATGAGCAAGAAATGTTTGATCTTCTGCGAAGAGTTGAGTACGAAAGCAATAGAGTTGGCCTGAAAATCAATAAAGCTAAGACAAAAATAATGGTGGTCGACAGATTTGACACTATTCAACTGACTAACATATTACAGGAATACCAGATAGTAAACACCTTTGTCTATCTCGGGTCTAGTATAACTAACGATGGTAACTGTGAAGCAGAAGTTCGGAGACGTATTGGTATGGCAAAAAATGCGATGAGTCGCCTAACTAAAGTTTGGAAAGACAGATCTATCTCTCAAAATATCAAGATGAGACTGGTGAATGCCCTTGTATTCTCAATATTTTTATATGGAGCAGAGACTTGGACTCTTCGCGCATGCGACCGCCAAAAAATTGATGCCTTTGAGATGTGGTGCTGGAGAAGAATGCTGCGCATACCTTGGACAGCTCATAGGACAAACGTTTCCATTCTAAACCAACTCAATATTAAAAAAAGGCTGTCCACAATATGTCTGCAACGAATTCTGCAATTCTTTGGTCACGTGGTTCGCAGAGGTGACGACAGTTTGAAGAGATTAATTGTTTCTGGAAACGTTCCGGGGAGAAGATCAAGAGGACGATCACCAACTAGATGGTCTGACCAAATAAAGCATTCAGCAGGAAACTCATTCTGCGAAGCTCTTAGAGCAGCTGAAGATAGAGACCAATGGAGAAACATTGTTAGGAATATTGGAAGAAATCACGATCCTCAGTAATGGGGAAACGACAGGAGAGAGATGCCTCTGCTGTAAAAATTGAGCTCTGCTTGTTGATTACTTCTTTTCGATTTGTTCTTGGGAAATAAATATTGCTTAACCTGTTCCTTCCTTTTTTTGATATAACGGTGTACACGGTTAGGTTAGTTTTATTTATTTTTTATTTTTAATTATTTGTTGATTTTGTTTTGGAAAGTATGCAGGAATTATTCGTTCTTTTTCTGGTTTTAATATTGAAAGAAATATGACATTTTTTCTTTCCTCGATTGAGAAGATCCGTTGTCCAGATTTTGTCCATCAACAAAACATTGACTTGTCTTTAAAAATGGAAAATATACTACGGCCCTGTAACCTATTGGTTTCACTACCGTATTCATAATTTAATTTCAAATAAATACAAGAAGGCGAAACAGATGCTGGAAATATTTAAATTATTCTCTGGTAGATGCAGCAGCTTTCGCTAGTAAAGTTTCCATGGAAAATTTGTCAATCGCAGAAACCTCACGTACATACAAAAAGTAATTATTTTTCATTTCTGTGGGTCTATTTCAATAGTATCGAGTATAATACGAGTAACTGATTAAAACTGAAACAATTGTCAGATAATATTTCAAAATATACCAACGCAAAAATGGAAAATATTAGAAACAACACAGAAAAAGTAAAGAGCATTATAAAACCAAAGAAGATAATCTAAATGATTATGCAGGCAAAAGAAGAGAGCATTTTTGGAAAAACAACGAGAAATAATAGAAGAAAACTATGCCCAAAAAGGAGTTAGAAATTTTTATCAAGAAATAAAAAAGGCACGAGTGACACAAAATAAATACACAATGTTTTGCAGAAATAAAGATGGTAAGTTATTGGGAGACAAGACAAAAAAATTAAGCAGATGGGCAGAGTATTTCAAAGAATTATTAAACGGTAAAGGCCAAACAGAAACAGAAATACAACAACAAAGACAAGAAATAGAACAACAAATACAAGAAGCAGACCTACAACAAATACAAAACCCGAAAGAAATGGAGATAATAGCAGTAATAAAAGACCTAAAGAATAATAAAAGTGCCGGAGAAAGCGGAGCCCAGCAGAGATATTAAAGGTCGGAGGAAATATGCTGCAGCAAAAGATAGCTTGACTAATATAGACTATATGGGAAAACGAAAAAATGCAAGAGCAATGGAATACAGCAATTATCTGCCCAATTCACAAGAAAGGTGATAAAACTATCTGAAAACTATATGAAAATTGCAGAGGAATCGCACTGTTAGAGGTGGTATATAAGGTATTGGCAAAAATCATAAGAACCAGAATAAAAACCTATGAATCAGAAATAGTAGGATAATACCAGGCTGGTTTCAAACAGGGAAGAGCAAAAACCGATCAATTTTATGCTAAAATTGTCACAAAACAATAGTTATGAACAAAATCTAGGCTTGCATATGCTCTTTATTGATTTTTAACCGGCGTATGACTCCATCTCACGAAACGGACTATATGAAGCAATGAGATCACTAGGAATATCAGAGAAACTGATACGATTAGTTAAAATGACGCTAACCAATACAGTCAATAAAGTCATGATCGAAGGAAGTTTTTCAAACCAGTTTAACATCAATAGAGGATTAAATCAAGGAGACCCCCTCTCAACAGACTTATTCAACCTAGTACTAGAAAAGATAATTAGAGGAGCCAATATTCAGACAAGCGGCAAGCTAGAAAATATGGCCTGACTATAAACCAAGAAAAAACCAAGCATATGGAAATGAGAGAGGAAAATAAATGGATCACTCTAAGGACGAATGACAGAGAGTATAAATTTGAGAAGGTAACTGAATTTGAGTACCTTGGGGTAACAGTTACAAATAGAGGAGACGAAGAGAGAATTGATAAACGGTTATTGAAAGCTAGTACAGTAGTAGGATAATTAAACGCACTGTTGAAGACCACAAACGTATTCAGGGCAGCCAAGATTCGAACTTATGAGACAATAGTGAGACCAATGGTGATGTATGCATGTGAAAATCTAGAGATTTGGGAGAGGACCATATTGAGAAAAGTTTTGGGTAGGTTTCAAGGAAGCTAACGGGGAATGGCGCAGAAGAACAAACCAGGAGCTAATGGAGATGTATAAGAGACCCAAAATAACACAAAAAATCAAGGCGTGGAGAGTTAGATGATTGGAACCTCAAATGTTTCACGAATGTGACAAGAAAGAAACGTCCTAAGAGTTTTGTTAGCAGGCGAACAAAGGAAGAAAAGAAGAAGACAACAAAGGAAGTGGTTGGATGCCGTCCGGACTAACATAGAAGAAATGGGTACAAGAGACTGGAGAGAACAAGTGAAGGACCGGAAAAAGTGAAAGAATTTAGTCAAGACTATAGAATACAAGGGCCTCTAAGGCCTGTAGTGGTGTTATATTTATATTATATATAAATACAAGAGTGCGAAGCACATGCTGGGACATATTTAAATTATTCTTGGTAGATGCAGCAGCTTTCGCTAATAAAGTTTCCATGGAAAATTTGTCAATCGCAGAAACCTCACGTACATACAAAAAGTAATTATTTCCCATTTCTGTGGGTCTATTGTAATAGTAACGAGTATAACACGAGTAACTAACTAATTAAAAGGGAAACAATTAAACTTGCGTGCATAGAAATCGGCCCACTTAATAATTTGGTCATTTTCGATGTCTCATATTTCCTAAACCTGTTGGCCGATTTAAGTGATTTTTCGAACATGTTATAGCCTGATTCTTTAACAATACCACTGTAAATATTGTTGCTAAACAGGTAAATTTTCGTTGTATACGGGTGTACCAATCAAACTGTGTTTTTTCTTAAAGTTCGCATCACCCTGTGGAATATTCGAGCATTTATAAAATACTGAAACTAGAACCCAACTATAGCCTCAGGTTTTATTAACATTCTGTTTTTTGAATCATTCGTTTATGTTGGATAATAAAAAAGTTAGGTACTTTAACAACTAGACATGTTCTTCATCAATACACGGTTTTCCTAAATAAGTGCGACAAACTTTAGGGGATAATTCTGCATGAAAACATAATGACAGTTGTCTTTATAAACGTATGTCCGCAAATGTTTCGTTTCCGAGATACGGGATGTTGAGTTTTTTCTTACAAACTGACGATTTATTTTATTGCTTTAAAACCGGTTGAGATATGCCAATGAAATTTGGTGGGTTTTAAGTCGTAGTTATTGCACATTCTCTGACATACAATTAAGAATTTAATATTCACCATTAGCGCGCATACGTGTAATATGACCGATCATATTACCCGTACGCACGCTAATGGTGAATATAAAATTCTTAATTTTATGTCAAAAAATCCGCAATAACTAGCTCTTAAAACCTACCAAATTTCATTTGCATATCTCTTCATTATCCTCTCCATTATCTCTTTCATTACCCGTATGCACGCTAATGGTGAATATAAAATTCTTAATTTTATGTCAAAAAATCCGCAATTCTTAAAACCTATCAAATTTCATTTGCATATCTCAACTGGTTTTAAAGCAATAAATAAATCGTCAGTTTGTAAGAAAAAATTCAACATCCCGTATCTCGGAAACGAAACATTTGAGGACATACGTTTATAAAGCCAACTGTCATTATTTTTTCATGCAGAATTACCTCTTAAAGTTTGTCGCACTTATTTAAAAACACCGTGTATTGACGAAGAACATGCCTAGTTGGTAAATTATCTAACTTTTTTATTATCAAACATAAACGAATAAATCAAAAAGCAGAATGTTAAGAAAACCTGATGCTATAGTTGGGTTTTAATTTCAGTATTTCATAAATGCTAGAATATTCCACAGGGTGATGCAAACTTTGAGAAAAAAACACAGTTTGATTGGTACTCCCGGTATACAATGAAAATTTACCTGTTTAGCAACAATATTATTACAGTGGTATTTCTAAAGAGTCAGGCTATAACATGTTCAAAAAATCACTTAAATCGGCCAACAGGTTTAGGAAATATGAGACATCAAAAATGACCAAATTTATATATATATACTAAGGATTTCTACAATTTTCACTGTATTCC
The DNA here is from genome assembly GCF_917563875.1 of Diabrotica virgifera virgifera. Taxonomy (NCBI): domain Eukaryota; kingdom Metazoa; phylum Arthropoda; class Insecta; order Coleoptera; family Chrysomelidae; genus Diabrotica; species Diabrotica virgifera. The sequence continues at coordinate 90,964,021 of NC_065452.1, forward strand.
TTCACTCAACCGTTCTCTCCAGCTCTTTCTGTCTTGCCAGTCCCGTTCCTGTAGATTTCTTCTCCATTGCTTCGTCTACTTCATGTCTGAAGGATCTTCGGGGTCTGCCTCTCTTCCTTTTTCCTATCGGGCTCCACTCTGTTATTCGGTTTATCCACCGATTTTGGTCTGCTCTTCTGACATGTCCGTACCAGGTTAATCTTTTCTGTTCGATGTAGTCTACTATATGTGAGTTCACTCCCATTCTTCTCTTAATCTCTATGTTATTTATTTTATCTCTCCTTGTTACTCTGCAGCTTCTCCTTAGGAATTCCATCTCTGTCGCTCTTATTTTATTTTGGTTTTCTTATTTATTGTCCAATTTTCACACCCATAAGTGAGGATACTTCTTGTCATGGTATTATATATTCTTCTTTTTGTTTTTATGCTGATGTTCTTATCCCACAGTATCGGGTTCAATTTTCGTATGCAGTCTCTTGTTTGTCCTAGTCTATTTTTTATATCTTCCTCAGTTGTTCCTTTGTTTGATATTATGAAACCTAAATACTTGTACTTATCTGTTCCTCTGATTTGTTTACCTTCGTTTATTTCCAGTTGTTTTATTTCTGTATTCTCCGTTGGTAGGTATTCAGTTTTCTTTAGGTTTAATTTGGTTTATAAGCATAAAAAAAAATAAACCAAATTTTTAAGTGGGCCGATTTCTATGCATGTAAGTTTATAACATAATGTATATTTTGCCATAATATTCTGTTTTGAATATTAGATATTGCTTTTTTACCAAAATAATATACACAAATTACATATTCATATACTGCCATATTTTAATCTTATCAAAAACCGTAAACAGGTGCGTCAGTTAAAAAATTAAGATGAAAAAATTGTTAAGCTATTGATAACATCACCTAACAAAATGAAACAAAATTGGTACTGGAAAAACTATAATAAATTTTAAATATTTTTGATGCTCTGATTTCTTTTTGTCTTTCTTTGAGTCTTTTGTGTCTTTCATGTCTTTCTTTTTTTCGCAAAAGATCTAGTTCAAAAGAGCGGCCTCACACAGGGAAGTGTTTTATCGCCAATGCTTTCCAATTTATATACAAACGACTAACCCACGCTGACTGAAACCAAGCACTTCCTCTATGCTGACGATCTCGCAATATGTACTCAAGGAAATAATTTTGAAGAAGTGGAGGAGAAAGTCGAGACTGACTTACTTAAAAACAATGGCAGCATACTACTTGCAGGATTCACTGAGATCAAATCAATCTAAAACAAAAGTCTGCGCCTTCCACCTTCGCGCAAAAGAAGCCAAGCGAAAACTACAAATTGCGTGGAATGGTAATACATTAGAACACACTGACCAACCTATATCTATGAGTAACTCTGGACCGGTCCCTCACTTACAGACAACATTGGATAAAAACGAGAGAGAACGTAACAACTAGGAACGGCATACTCACAAACTAACGAGAAGTAAATGGGGTGCATGTCCTGGCGTCCTAGGAATAACGGCACAGGCTCTGTGTTTATCAACTGCTGAATATGCGTGCCCTGTTTGGGGTAGATCTACCCACACCAAACAAGTTGATACTGCGCTGGATAAGACATGCAGGATAGTAACGGGGTGCATAAAACCAACGTCACTCTCAAATCCATATAGAGCAGCGGGTTTTGTACAACCCTTGATACAAAGAGGCGTTGCAGAGCTATAGAAAAAATTAAACATATTGCGGACGAGCGGCATGCCCTATACAAAACTCAAACACTACGAACACGACTGAAATCCAGAAAAAGCTTCCTTGGAACAGTGCAGGACGAACCGACTAAATATTTTCCCCTTCCCTACGTTCAATGAACTCCAATCTAGACTTTAAAACGTGAAAAATCTATAGTAAAATTAAACATGGTAAAATGGTGGAAAATAGACCAATATGATGTGAACTGTGACTGTGGAGAAATACAGAATATGGAACATCTTTTTGCATGCAGAAACTTTCCTCATCGGTGTACCCTCGAAAATTTGTGATTCGCTAACAAAGATGGAACCGACGTAGCCCGATAATGGGCCGAAATTCTATGAATGACATGGTCCAGATACGATAAAGTAAAGTAAGTATTTAATACTTCTTCTGCTTCCGTCTTGTATGTAGGCTTTAAAACCTGTTTCTTCTTCAATATTAGCCTCCTAAAATGTTTAAGTTATCGCACCATCTTTTTCTTGGTCTACCAATACTTCTTCGTCCATTTGGTGACTTATCTCATGCTATTCGTACTATCCTATCCTCTGCCATTCTACTAATGTGTTCCACTCCTGTTTCCACTCCTGCCAAAATAAAACTGCATTTCTTTAAAACCATAGGAGGTATTTTGTCACGACCAGGACCTCTGTTCACATCAAACGTCATCATCCTTTCATATTGAGATATTGTAATATTACATGAATTAATCGTTATATTGGTGGTGGGAGGTAAAACACGTTTACTGATTGCTTTCTCAGAATAAACTGATGAGAAATATAATGCAAAAGCATTTGCAATATCACTTGGAGTTGTATAAGTGTTATTTTTCAAAGACATTTCATTTGGTAAACCTGTCCTCGTTCGTTTTGAATTTATGAATGACCAAAACGATTTAATGTTACTATGAATGGAATTCTCAGTTTTTTTTTATAAAGTTATTATAACAAGTTTTTGTTAGAGCTTTACAAAGGCTCGAGAATGATGCATTATAATCATTTAGAGAGGAACTAACTTTAAATTTTAAATGTGATAACTTTTTTTCAATTACTAGTTTCTTTAGATCTCGCGAGAACCATTTTGGAAACTTTTTTGTTGACATTATTTTTTTTGGCCCAAAATTTCAAAAGCACAGTACATGACTTCGTAGAATGTATGTATTTAACATATTATCTAGACTTTGATTTTCAAGAATTTGATCCCAGTTAATACAAGAAAGGTAATCATTCAAGGCATTAAAATCAGTGTTATTAAAATCCATATAGTAAGAGCTGTTCTGGTTTGTTGAGCAGCTATTACAACAATGAAAATCTTTTATGGCAATATTCAAGGCAGGATGATGCCTATCTAATGGAACTATTTCCTCATCAGAAGCTACAACTTGAATAGAACTGTCGTTAGCAAATATCCAGTCCAATAAAACCCCACGAGAATTGGATATTGTGTTTATTTGACATAGATTTGACAATATCCAAGCAGATTGAGTTTCATTAGGAGTACAATATTGACTAAAAGTAACATTGGAAGACAGTTCATCATTAGACCACATAATGTTTGGCAAATTAAAGTCTCCGAACAAAAATAATTTGGAAGCTGGATACTTCTCACTAACTTCATCAACACTTTCACTGAATTCGGTATATACAGCTGAATCCCCTTTGGGTGGAATATAAACAGTTCCAAATATTGCCTTAGACTGACCACTGCCAATAGTAATAAACATCTGTTCAATATTACTGCTGCTGACAAATAGGGCACTCGAGATTGACTTAAACCGCCTGACCGCAATCAAAACACCGCCACCTCTAGTGTGGATGCTAGTTTCACTTGATCTATCTTTCCGGTACACAATGTAACTTTCCATACCAAGTTCAGAGTCTAGAAAATCAGCAGTCAGCCAAGTCTCAGTTAAAATCATTACATCATAGGAACAATGTGAAATATTTAATAAAAGAGTCTGAAGTTTAGTTCGAAGCCCATTTGTATCTTGGTAATAAACATTTAAGTTATTATGAGGCGTGCCACGTGGATACTGACTTAGTTTTTTTGAACAATTTTAGGTATATTGTTAAAATATTTAATGGTTAAATTAAGTTCACCTTGGTCTTGTCTCTTTAATAATTCATTTCGAGTTTTACTAAAAAGCTCACGTTGCATTTGAGGTTGATCGAGACTTATAAAATTTTTTTTGTCTTTGTTGGTATTGTGTCTATTTTTAAACACCATAAAAGCTTCTTGAGCAGATGATAGTGTTATTTTTAGTGGTCGATTGCCATTTTTATTTTTCTTACCCACTCGGATTATTTTTTTAACTTCAACGCTAGATGGGTTATCTACGATTTGAGTTATGAAACTCTTAACTTCTTGAACATCAGAGTTATGATTAGTTTCTCGAAAATTAAAAATCATGAGATTATTCGCTCGTTTTTGCCTCTCCTGTATTTCTGTAATCACTTCTTCGGCACTAAGATTTGACCTCTCTTCTTTTAGATTTTGAATTTCCAGTTTCATTTGCCCAACTTCTGCCTTAAGATCTGCCTCACAAGATTTTGCACATTTTTAAACGCAAATCTACAGTCAGTACAGAAAATGTATAAAGATCTCTTCTTCAGGACCACTGCACGCAACTCACTGGCACTGAGACTGGTGCACTCTTCAGTATTATGTAATATTATGTGACAGCTGTCACATACTACAGATTTATCTCCCATAGGATTTTTACAATTTCCACTATTTCCATTCATAATAATACTTTGAACTAAATTTCTGGACTATAAGGCTTATTAAAAACCAACTTATATTTGGAAACAAGTTAAATTAGCCTCTACTAATTGATGTCAGCAAAAAAGAAGGAAGCAAAAACCAGCTCATTAATAACTTACTGTGGATTTATAACACAATTTAGTCAATTTATTGCACAACAAACACAGGTTCATCAAAACAAGGTAAATCACTGAATCACTTTGATTTTTCTGCAAATTTACAAATAAATTAATTTTTTACTGGTTAGGTATGACCTCAGATATTGAAAATTATATTTCAAAATGTAATACTTGTCTTAAATTTTCACGTAAACCAACCAAAGAACCTTTAATTCCACATGATAGCCCTAACATACCTTTTCATAAGGTTGGATGTGATATTTTAACTTTTGGTGGTATAGATTATTTGGTACTAGTGGATTACTACACGAATTGGATTGAACTAAAAAAGATAGAGTCAAAAACTTCTGGCGATGTGATTAATAAATTAAAACAAATATTTTCAACTTTTGGTATACCTATAATGTTGATTGCTGACAATATGCCATTTAACAGTGCCGAATGTCACAGTTTTGCTAAAGACTGGGAATTTAAAATTCAAACATCAAGTCCGCTATATACAAAATCTAATTAATGGTCTTGCTGAAAGGGCAGTAGGTATATGTAAAAATATTTTAAGAAAAAGTTTAGAAGCAAATACAGACGTTTTTAAGGCGTTATTAGAATATAGGAATACTCCTTTAGCAGGGTGCAATATTTCGCCTGCAGAATTGATTTTTAAAAAACAGTTGCGTAGTGTCCTTCCCCTTTCAGATAAACATTTGGAACCATCCTTGAATAATGAGTCACAGAAACTAACCGAAAAAAGGAACAAGGATAAGATTCATTACGATCAAAATTCGAAAGGTAGGTCGGAATTTAAGGTACGAATTTAAGGTCGATAAAACGAAGAAAACTCGAGTATTTGGGTCACCTGATGAGAGTTCATAAATACGCATTACTTCAAAATATAATGCAAGGAAAAATAGAAGGAAAACGGAATCCAGGCCGTAGAAGAATGTCGTGGATGCGGAATTTGAGAGAGTGGTTTGGCTGCACCACTAATGAACTTTTTAGGTCAGCTGTAAACAAAATCAGGGTAGCCTTGATGATTTCCAATCTCCGATAGGAGTGGCACAAGAAGAAGAAGAAGTGTAATAATCAGGTTAGAAAAAGAAAAACATTGGATACCAGGGGAAATAGTAGGGAAATGTGATACTCCTAGGCCATATATGGTTCGGGATAACTTTGGCAGAGTAAAGAGACGAAATACTTCATTTTTAAGACAATCACCAAATGAATGTCCTCCCATTCAGAAAGAAGATAATATGTTTCCATTCATTAGGTCTGAACCTAGCTCCCCACAAACAAATTTAAATATTAATCACTTTAAGCCTGAGATTTGTTCAAATGAACCAACTGTTTCAACCAAAATTGTATCTAGTAACTCAAATTGTAATAGTAACTTTAATTTAGGTAATAGTAAGACAGTTACAACAAGGTCTGGTAGAGCTGTTGTTAAACCAGCTAGGTATAAAGATTAGTTATAAGGTAGACATAATATTTTGTAGATGTATTCTTAGAGTATAGTCAGAATAATTGTTTTTGTTTATCAGTTCTAAAAAAAATGTATAAAAGGGGAGATGTCTCATATGACGTCAGAACTAATTTATGTTCTAAGCATATGACAACTACCATAGCCAACTTCATGTAACACACACATAAGATAACCTCAATTTATAACATGCAACATGTGACTTCAAGTAAAACTTTAAAATAATAAAAAGTATATTATTTCCATAATATCAAACGAAAGACAATTATAAAATAGAACAAAATATGTAAACCTTAAATTAATGGTTGTCTAAATTGAAGAGAAATTGAAATAATAATCAAGAAACGAAAATAAAGTAACGTTATAAAGAGAATGAATATTTTATGTGGTCAATAGACCAACCGATACATGAGAACCTAAGCCTACCTCCACAAAGGATAGGAGGCACGCAAAGGCACACACATATCTGCCAGCCCAGGGATCACATAATAATCATGACGAATTGGCAAAATTGAACTCAGAATTAAATTATAGGTGATGGTGTAATAAATATATAATAAAAAGTAAAATAAGGTCTTGCATAGATTCAGAAATTAAATTGATAGAATAGGTCAAGTTGTTATGTATAACATAGTTAATATAAATCAAAATGACTATGTTTGTGGTCAATAGACTAACCGAGACAAATGTGCCTGAACTTACCTCCACAAAAGATAGGAGGCACGTAAAGGCACACACATATCTGCCAGTCCAATGATCACAAACACTAATAATGATAATTTGAAATTTGGGTTTAGGTGAACTAAAGGGATGTTTATTAGAAGTGTCCAATAATAGTGTAATAAACATCCCTTTAGTTCACCTAAACCCAAATTTCAAATTATCATTATTAGTGTTTGTGATCATTGGACTGGCAGATATGTGTGTGCCTTTACGTGCCTCCTATCTTTTGTGGAGGTAAGTTCAGGCACATTTGTCTCGGTTAGTCTATTGACCACAAACATAATCATTCTGATTTATATTAACTATATGTTATACACAACAACTTGACCTATTCTATCAATTTAATTTCTGAATCTTTGCAAGACCTTATTTTACTTTTTATTATATATTTATTACACCATCACCTATAATTTAATTCTGAGTTCAATTTTGCCAATTCGTCATAATTATTATGTGATCACTGGGCTGGCAGATATGTGTGTGCCTTTGCGTGCCTCCTATCCTTTGTGGAGGTAGGCTTAGGTTCTCATGTATCGGTTGGTCTATTGACCACATAAAATATTCATTCTCTTTATAACTTTACTTTATTTTCTTTTCTTGATTATTATTTAAATTTCTCTTTAATTTAGACAACCCTTAATTCAAGGTTTACATATTTTGTTTTATTTTATAATGAAACAATTTTACCTTTCTTTTCAACCTCATTTTATTTCTTCTATATTTCTATTTTTAATTTTATTTTCACATAAAATAATACAACTATTTGGTACCTGATTCTCATTTACTTTACACCATATCAACTTACTCTTATTGTTGTTTTTATTTCCACTTTAATTTACATAAATTCAGTCAACCAGTTATACATCATTATTCTAATTATTTCTTTAATTTTTCAAACTAACCGAAAGTTCATTTCATTTGATTCCATAGCATTATCTTTTTAATTTTAAATTTTTATTTTCACATAAAATATACAACATAGGCCTATTCGCGCTGCATGCCCGGAACCTATCCTGAATTTACCCAGAGGGAGATCGCCTGCGCATTAGGTTTTCGCAGGAAAATATTCGACCTTATTGAATGTCAATCCCTCTGGGTACGTTTGGGGTATACAGCGCGAATAGGCCTCATTTAGTACTTTAATCTCAGTTACCTTAACCTTAAACCATAGAAATTTACTCTTAATTTTGTTTTCGTTCGCCGTCTAATTTACATGAATTCAGGCAACCAGTTATACTCCTAATTCTACTCTGTCATTTTAATTAACTTAAATTACATATCATAACAGTCAAACTCCATATTTAATCATTAATTCTGTTCAGTAGCGTAACAAACTCCGTCGGCCCCCCCGCAGAATTGGAAATGGGGCCCCTAAATGCGACATGTGTAACAAATACCGATATGTGTTACAGCCCAATAAATCAACGTAAAATATGGCGATACCGTGTAATTTTCAGTGTCGCCACCGAAGTGGTCAACTCAAGACTTTTCGAGTTATTTATGAGTAAAAATATTTATTGTTCAACAAAAAAGCCACGTTTTTTGGAGATTTTTCGCAAATTTTTCGAAAAGAATATTGTTAGCAAAAATGTATCTAGCTTATAAAAAATTGAAACAAAAATGAAGTCTATCGAATGAAGTCTATGAAGTCTATCAGTACAAGAAAACTTGTAGCTCATAAAAAGTTTTTCTTATTCGTCAAATCCCAAATCGAATATTTCAACGTGAAATAACCAAAAAATGAAATACTGTTCGGGTAAACTCATTAGAACTTTTTTAAAGTGTTTAAAAGAAGCTTTACTTTTTACAAAAGTTTCTAGCATGAAAACTAAGCCAGTTACGCTCAAAATACAGTTAGTCCCATTTTTTGGTAAAAAATTGTGAAAATCTCCCCCTATTTAGCACCCTAAATGAAATTAATCATTATTGCCTTACAAATTACCTAACTTTTTTATACGACCTGTAAGTTTCACCGGTTCAAAGTGCTTATTTTTAAAGGGTTCTAGTTAAAGGGCTTGAACGAGTCACTAATCACGAGTATATGCAAATTTTAAACAGCTATGTCTTAACCAATTTTTGTCTTACAGAAAAACAAAATAAAGCCAAAATATTTATAAAAGCAAGACCTCCCTACATTTCTTTACTTTTTGAGATTTTTCGTATCACTTATACTTTTTATGTTACTTTGAAAAAAAGGCATTTTTAGAGAACAAAAAACTTTAAAATTTTTCAAAAATAAGAACTTCAAACCGGTCAAACTTACTGATCATATAGACAATAAATATTTAAAGTAAATTGTAAAGCGCTAATGATAAATTTTATTTGGGGTGCAAAATAGGGGCAGATTTTCACGATTTTTTTTTACCAAGAAAGGCGCCAACTTTATTTTGAGCGTGACTCGTATAGTTTTGGCGCTAGAAATTTTTATAAAAAATAAAAATAAAGTTTTTTTTGAAACATTTAAAAAAAGTTTTAAGAGTCTTTCCCGAAAATTGCTTCATTTTTTGGTTCGTTCAGGTTGAAATTTTCGATTTGGAATTGGACAAATATGAATAATTTTTCATGAGCTTCAACTGTGCTTTTACTGTGTTCAAGATTTCATGAATAAGTACACCATTTTCTGTATCTTATAAGCTACATTTTTGCTACAAATATTTTTTCGATATCTAATATTTAATTCGATAAATACTTATTTTGAGTTATTTGGGAAAATCCCGTCTGAAAATTTTCACTTGCAAATGACTTGAAAAGTATTAGCATAGATAAAGAAACTCTATAGAAGAACAAAAGTTGCTTATAATTAGTCAATTTATACATTTACGGACTTATTTTAAACGTATGTTTTCTCCCCAAGGAGGGGTGTCAGCCCCCGAAGTAAAAGCAACCAACGGCATAAATCCATATTTGAAGTGGAGTGTAACTAGAACCTAAATCCAAATTGTCAAGCAAATACGTCCGTCGGGACGCTGATAATTTCACTCCAAAACTGTCATTTACTGAGCTATTGGTGTATTCATGCATTGTTTATGACGACTTACATTTTTTATCTTTATTGGTATAGAATAAAATAGAACAAAAATTACTAAATTATTACATTAGTATTATTCTATGAGATGAACAACTTTGTTCGTACACTATCTACTATCAGCGAATATAATATCTACAATTTTATTAATTGGGATGGACAACTTCATTTTCAATACTGCACGGCTTAAAAAACGTATGTATGCAAATAATATAACAACACATTTTTACATATATTAAACAACAAGATGGGGCCCTCGACATATTGGGGGCTTCATGCTGCGGGGCCTCTGTTACGCCTCTGGATAATTGTATTGAAATACTAAACGTAGGTAAAGAGAAAACCCATTTCTAGATTTAGAAATATTGTTCTAAAATTCGGCAAATTGCAATTTCCAAATCTTTCAATAGTCACGTACAAAGCATTATAATAGTTTATTGTCGTTACCATAAAATTTCGGTAGGCCGGAAGGAAAGTTTCTAGATATTATGAGATGATTCACTTGGCAAATACGTCTATTTAGAAATTTACGTTTTTAATTTTAAACACACAACGTAAAATAATATAACAATAACAGATTTTTAAATAATATCAGATGACAAGATGGGGCCCCTAAGCGATTGGGGCCCCCCGCAAGCTTCACGCTGCGGGGGCTTCTGTTACGCCCCTGATTCTGTTACCTTATATTTATTAGTTAATAAATTTCCTTTTATTTTTCTTTAGTTTTTTCTTTATTCTTTTCTTCTTTTCGAATAAGTGACGTCATTACCTTGTTGGCAAAATTTTCGCTTTCAATCGTCATAGAATTATCATAAATAATTTTATGCTATTATTAATTTATTAAATTCATTTATTTAAGTAAAATTTTTTTTTTGTGGAATTTTTACAATATATAATAACTGTATACACATAAAATTCCCTACCTATTAGGTCTTGTCAATATTATTTCAATGTCATATTCCAGCCTGTCAGTTTGAAGCCTCCTTTATAGTCTCATTTTTATATTCTTATAACATCCACTTATTGTCGACATTGTTGTAGCCGAAATGGCCTAATTCTTGTTTTACTAAGGTCTTTCGACCTAACTACGTAGCTAGTTCCAACTACTTTGGATCTAAAGTAAGTAACCACATGTTTTAATTTTTCCTAATTTTCTAACAGTCAAAATTTCAACTTGGCCTTTTTATACAGTGGTTTGCTTATTTTAGGTTTTCAACCTGATGATGGACTGACTGGTCTGAAAACGTTTGTGTTTCTTGTACTAGTGATGTACCCACTTCAATCCAATTTGGATCTTTTTAGATAATTTTTTTTTAATAAATTTATATACCATTTACCTACAAGTGAAGTTTTACTTCCTTAGTAAGTTTTTTATTATGGTATACAGCCAATGAGAGGAATCTTTCCTTTTTATTTTAAATAATTAATGATGTTTTTTAATTTTAACCGATAGGCATATGAGTACAACTGCAGCTATAAAAGAAACTGCCCCTCTGACTCACGACACCAATTTCAACCGTTCCAAAAAATATTAATAATAGAGTCTAGAGGGCATCACTCTTTTAGCAAGTTTGCTGACTTCTGGTAGTAAGCGTATTGGCCTGTAGCCAAAGATGTGTTCGGCGACTACAGAGGAGGCTGCCTAAGAGATGTCCTTAAGAGATGCCTGAAGAGGACTCAGAAATGAGTGAATCTTCTGAGTCTACAAGTATAAATGTAAAGAGAACGATCACAGTGACAACACAGACGACACAAGTCGCGGAGTCTGTATTGATGACATAAAGAGAAGAAACAAAATCTAATAAAATTTGTTACTTTGTATTTCAGACACTTTTGTATGACGTCAAAGTAATCAATACATCTGCTACCATGCTATAAAACAACGGTCTTTACGGCCATTTTCAAATAAATTTGTTTGTACAAATACACAGTTGCTTTAAAACCCTAATAAACAGTTAATAGATGTATATTTAGAATATTTGCAGTAATAAAATGTTTTCGGAATCTTCTATAAATTATGCAAAAAATAAATGTCTGCGTTTACTTCAACTGGAAAATGTAAATAAATGTCGGGATAGTGTACAAAGTGGAATTATAAGCCGATAAGTACTTACAAACGCCTAATTAAACTTAATATGCAGCATGGGGCATGGGGCGGTTAGATATTTGCTAGAAATTCCGGAACACATGTGAGACAATAATTTAGAAAACGTTGTGTCTCGAACAAAAGATTGTCATGTTGTCTTATCTTATACCTTCAATGTGAGCGATTATGTATTTAAAATCTACGAGGAAATTATACACAAAAATCGTTTATAAAAGGTATATTTGATTAATATACCCACAAAGAGCTAAATCGCAGAACATTTTCGGAATAATAATTCCATCATCAGTGCTTTTTACAGGTTAAATTACATGTTTGAGTCACCAAAATATGTGGGTGAAAACCCTTTAAATTTTATATAGTTATAAAATTTTTACATAGTTGTATTTAAATTGACGTGATGTTTAAAATTTTCCTGGATTTAACATCAGGTACCACAGGACTCTTCCACGAGATGTCTCTGTCCAGAGGATAGAACCTCACATGTGACGTTCTATCCTCTGGACAAGCAGCCCTCGTGCGAGAGTCCAGTGGTGCCTGATGTAAAATCCAGGAATATTTTAAACATCACGTCAATGTTAATACAACTATGTAAAAATTTTATAACTGTGTAAGTTCTAAAGGGATTTCACCCACATATCTTGGTGGCTCAAGCATGTCATTTAACCTGTAAAAAAGCACTGATGATGGAATTATTATTCCGAAAACGTTCTGTGATTTAGTCATTTGTAGGGATTTTAATAAAATATATACCTTTTATAAAGGATTTGACACATTTTTTGATTATACCTTTGTCTGGTTATACTGCGTAATGATTTATTGAATATAATCAAATCATACACATTTTTGTAGCCCAAGTTCAATTAGCATTAACAATGTCTATAGAACTATTTCAATGATTTTAACACTTAGTTTATTTAGTTTAGAAAACATAAGAAGATCATCTCTCTCTCTCTCTCTCTCTCTCTCTCTCTCTCTCTTTCTCTCTTCCAATGTTCCTAACAATGTTTCTCCATTGGTCTCTATCTTCAGCTGCTCTAATATCTGCTTCGCAGAATGAGTTTCCAGCTGAATGCTTTATTTGGTCAGATCATCTAGTTGGTGATCGTCCTCTTGATCTTCTCCCCGGAACCTTTCCAGAAACAATTAATCTCTCCAAACTGTCGTCACCTTTGCGAACCACGTGACCAAAGAATTGTAGAATTCGTTGCAGACATATTGTGGACGGCCTTTTTTTAATATTGAGTTGGTTTAGAATGGAAACGTTTGTCCTATGAGCTGTCCAAGGTATGCGCAGCATTCTTCTCCAGCACCACATCTCAAAGGCATCAATTTTTTGGCGCTCGCATGCGCGAAGAGTCCAAGTCTCTGCTCCGTATAGAAATATTGAGAATACAAGGGCATTCACCAGTCTCATCTTGATATTTTGAGAGAGAGACCTGTCTTTCCAAAGTTTAGTTAGGCGACTCATCGCATTTTTTGCCATACCAATACGTCTCCGAACTTCTGCTTCACAGTTACCATCGTTAGTTATACTAGACCCGAGATAGACAAAGGTGTTTACTATCTGGTATTCCTGTAATATGTTAGTCAGTTGAATAGTGTCAAATCTGTCGACCACCATTATTTTTGTCTTAGCTTTATTGATTTTCAGACCAACTTTATTGCTTTCGTACTCAACTTTTCGCAGATCAAACATTTCTTGCTCATTTGCTGCTATAAGTGTAGTGTCATCAGCAAATCTTAAATTGGAGATTTTTCTACCAGCTACTGTTACTCCACCGGCCCATCCTTCTAAAACCATCCTCATGACATGTTCACCATAAATGTTAAATAAGTCAGGTGACAACACACATCCTTGTCTAACACCTCTCTCGGTCTTGAATTGGTTTGAGAACTTCTGATCTAGTCGTACTGTCGCTATATTAGACTGGTACAGATTTTTAATAAGTGTCACCAGGTGCATTGGTGCGCCCATTTCTATTAAAATTGACCACAGATTTATCCAGCTTACACAATCAAATGCCTTTTGGTAGTCAACGAAGCATATAATCATATGTACTTGAAATTCTCTAGACTTTTCAATGAGTTGTCTTAGGTTCAGGATTTGTTCCCTTGTACCTTTACCTTTTACAAATCCCGCTTGTTCCTGAGGTATTTGGTAATGTAGATAGGTTTTTAATCTGTTTGTGATGATATGCAACAAGATTTTACTAGCATGTGTTATTAGTGACAGTGTGCGGTAGTTTTCACATCTGGTAGTAGTTCCTTTTTTGTGTAGTGGGATATAAATTGAGGTACACCAATCAGATGGACATTTACCTGAATTCCAAACAGCGACACAGATAGAATAGATGATAAGTAATCCTTTGTCACCTAGTAACTGTAGTATTTCACATGGTATTGAATCAATGCCTGGGGATTTATTTCTCTTTAGTTATTTAATTGCATCTTTGACTTCGGCGAGTAAGACAGTAGGTTCTCTAGGGTAGCAGAAGGCCACTGATTTTCTGCTGATACCTCGTTATTTTTATATAGCTCGCCACAGTAGTTTTGCCATGTTTCCAATATTTCATCAGTATCGGTCTTTAAATTACCTTCCTTATCTATTACATCTGTAATAGATAAAGAAGATCATGGCAATGTAGAAAACATAAATGGATGGGTGACAAAACGGAAACAGGAGTGGAACGAACACATTACTAGAATGGCAGAGGATAGGATAGTACGAATAGCACGCGATAGATCACCAAATGGACGGATAGGATAGTACGAATAGCACGCGATAGATCACCAAATGGACGAACAAGTATTGGCAGACCAAGAAAAAGATGGTGCGATAACTTAAACAATTTATGAGGCTAATATTGAAGAAGAAACAGGCATTAAAGCTTGTTTAAAGATACGGCAATAACTAGGAACACCAAACTACTACAAGAAGGAAGAAGAAGAAGAAGACACTTATTATTAATTTATTTATACTTAACAAAAATTTACGATAAAATGTAATATGAGTATTGGGGTATAGTGGACGATTTTATTTTAATATGGAGGTAAGTAATTCAGGAGCCTCCTTGGATAGGTTCAGGTGTCTAACAAGATCACAAAGTCCTTGTTAAATGAAACGTTGGGGGCTTCTGGGATCTGTTCGAAAAGAAGGGTCGTTATCCGATTACAACTACTCCACTTTATCAGAAGTTGATGTTTTTGTGTCATCTTCTAGGAGTGTAGGTAGACTAATGCATATTGGAATGGGTGTGTCTTCAGAATGAGCTTCAGAGCTGTTGTAGAAGTGTTGTAGTGAACCCATCTTACAGGAATAATAGTCAGAAGTTCTGAAAGTGCTGAAAAATCAGCAATATCAGCTATTCCGAATACATTTTAATCTAGCATCATCAACAGATGAACTTAAACACATTATGAACAGACTAGATACTATTAGTCATGAATATGGCCTTAAAATTTATGCACAGAAGACCAATATGATGATCAGATCATTGATCTATTTAAATATTATTAAGTGGTCAGTTGTTTGAATTACTTGGGTTCTGTTATCACAAACAATGGAGCATGCGAGGAAGAAATACGTCGACGCCTTACAATGACCAGATCAACAACGGCCAAACTTAGGAAAGATACGGCAATAACTAGGAACACCAAACTACTACTGGTACGGATACCTATCCGTCCTATGGTTACTTACGTTGCAGAGACTTGGACCATCAAAAAGTCTGACTCAAAACGTACAATGGCGTTTGAAATGTGGGTCTATCGTATAATGATGATCATACCTGAACAGCATACCACACAAATATCTCAATATTAACAGAACTTGACATCACCAGTAGGTTTACCATTTACCAAAATATATTGAGGTATTTTGGACACATAGCAATACGAAGGGGGGCACTTAGACAGATGAAAGGAAGGTATGAAGAGGTTGCTGGTTGAAGAAAAAATAGATGTGAAAGAACTTGAGGACGATTGCAACTTCGATGATAGAATCAAATAAAGAGTACCAATACTGGTCTTCCTCTTCTTTTTCTATTCAATGAAACATAGTTTAAGGCCTGTTTTGGCTATCATTTATACATAAGCATTATATGCCTGTACCACAAAAGCTGTTTGGATTCTATTGTATCTACAGTATTGTAAATCCTTCCTGTTCTTCTTCTCATTACTTTATTTGGGATGTGATCAAGTCTGAATATCCGACACGCTCTTCCTAGATGTCCATTTCTACTACTTCCAATTTTTTCTTCTCTTTCATCGTCATTTGCCAGTACGTCAAAATTAGTTCTACAACTGGCTTGTAGAATTTTGTGTTTGTACGACATTTCGGCCCTTTTGTATTTTCTGCTGGATGTTCCGTTTCAATGTTCCTTCCTTCGCTATCAATGTCCCTATACTAAATTTCCATAAGACATGCAGTGTATGTAAACAAGTTAAACAACAGTTAGGTGTTCAAAATGTATCTACTCGTTCCATAGTAACGGTGTGTTATTAAAATTACTTGATCACTTTTTCTTTTTCCTCGATTATTAGTTTTTATTGTAGAGTAGGTACATAAATCATTGTACTTACTGAATACATAGATAGTGAAAAAATAATCCTATTAATTAAATTAGTGAATAATTTACGCGATTATACAAATAACGGTTATCCAAAAATATTCAAAACCTACACGAAATCGTCATCTCTATTCTGTTGGTGACGACATCGCTGTTAACTAATGGTTACAATACATCTAGTGTATAGTTCATGCGAATAAACTGTAGGTATTTAACTTCTTCGCATTTTTTATATCCCCAATCGAGAGTTGTGGGCCTCTTTCTTCGTCCTTTATTCTAATATATCTCGTTTTGTTTATATTGATTGTGAGTTCCTAATTTTCGTATTCTTCGGTTAACTTTTGAATCATATAATCCATGTCTTCATCATAGTTTGCCATAATCACTTGATGATCTGCTAAGAAAAGATTTGTTATGTACTTGTTGCCAAGTTATGTTCCTATTCCTGTGAATACCTACTAGAACTAGAACAAATACCTTAATGTTTTTCTTTCGTTTTTCATTATTTCTTGTTTCTGCTCCTCTTCTTTCTCTTTTTTTATTATTAAGTGTATTGGCTACACAGTGATATGAAAATTGATACAATGAACTCGAACTCGACTATAATAATTTAAAATTCTATATCATCGTTTTAGTTTGTTATGTATTTTTATTGGTGAATAGTCAATTTGTTACAAGTTTATTGTAATTTTAATAATGAATAAATATGCCTTTTGTGATTTTAAACCAACAGGTCGACAGCTGGTACTCATAAAGGAAACCAACAACACATCAAGTCACGTTTACAAACTCTTTGAAAGACTTTGACTATTTTGATCGTTTCCTGTACATTTATTTTACTAAGAAGGATATATTTTACTGCTTTATGCTACAAAGTTTGTAAATTATAGCAAAGGTAATTGGTTTGTGAACCAAGATTTCTTGAGGATTACCACAGATTTTACCATCCTTTATACCCATCAAATTGGGGTCAATTTGTGTTTTTGTTCTGCGCTGTTGCTTTTAAATTCGATTTCAGTGTTTTCACCGTATTTTTAGTATTGTTTACCTTTATTGTTTAGCTGGTTAGTTTTGTTTTCAATTTTTAAATTTTAAATGATTTAATTTGATATTTTCTTTCCATTTCTCTTCAATTTGGTGCTTTCAAAATTCATTTAAACCAAATACACTTCTCCAAGAAATTAACGCACCACCTTAAAAATTGGCCATTTTTAATGTCTCGAATTTCCTAAACCTCTTGTCCGATTAAAGTGATTTTTTAATATGTTATAACCTTATTTTTTAACAATATAGCTGTAACAATATTGTTGCTAGACAGGTAAATTGTCAATGTATACCGGATGTACCAATCAAACTGTGTTTTTTCTCCAAGTTCGCGATACCCGGTGGAATATTCTAGCATTTATAAAATACTGAATTTAAAACCCAACTATAAGTAGCCTCGGGTTTTCTTAACACTCTATTCTTTATTCATTCGCTTACGTTGGATAATAAAAAAAGTTAGGTACTTTAAGTACTAGCCAGGTTTTTCATCAATACAGGGTATTTTTAAATAAGTATGACAAACTTTAAGGGGTAATTCTGCATTAATAAATAATGCCAGTTTGCTTTAGAAACGTATGTCCGCAAATGTTTCGTTTCTGAGATACGGGGTGTTGAAATTGTTCTTACAAACTGTCGATTTATGTATTGTTCTAAAATCGGTTGAGATATGTAAATGAAATTTGGTGAGTTTTAAGAGATAGTTATTGCGCACTTTTTGACATACAAATAACGAATTTTATATTCACCATTGGCGCCCATACGGGTAATATATCCCGTATGCGCGCCAATGGTTTTTATATAAATACCTTTGAGAAAAAAACACAGTTTGATTGGTACACCCGGTATGCAATTACAATTTACCTCATCATTCTCTTTGCCTTATCCCTATGCGGGGTCGGCTTTCCTAATTTCATTTCTCCACACAATTCTATCTTGGGTCATATCAATGTTAATCCCCTTTACCAACATGTCCTGCCTTATCGTCTCCCCCAGGTCTTCTTTGGTCTTCCTCTCCTACTCCTTCCAGGAATCTGCACTTCAGATATTCTTCGTATTGGGTGATTAACGTCTCGACGTTGAACATGACCAAACCATCTTAACCTATGCTCTCTCATTTTGGCATCAATTGGTGCCACACCTAGCCTTCCCCTGATATACTCATTTCTAATTTTATCCTTCTTTGTCACTCCACTCATCCGTCTAAGCATTCTCATTTCCGCCACATGCATTCGTTGTTCCTCTTTCTTCTTCACTGCCCAACATTCAGTTCCGTACATCATAGCCGGTCTTATGACTGTTTTATAGAATTTTCCCTCCAGCTTCATTGAAATCTTTCTGTCACACAACACACCACTCGCTTCTTTCCACTTGATCCATCCAGCCCTAATTCTACTGCATGCATCTCCGTCTATTTCTCTATTACTCTGTAATACCGATCCCAGGTACTTAAAACTATTGCTTTTTACAATCAGTTCACCATCCAAAGATACCATTTTATTTGTAGTAACTCCATCTTTAAATGAACATTCCAAATACTCTGTTTTTGTCCTACTAAGTTTCAAACCTTTTTCCTCCAGAGCTTACCTCCACTGTTCCAGTTTTTGTTCTAAGTCTCTTTCACTATTTCCTACTAACACGACATCATCAGCATACATTAAGCACCATAGAATGTTACCCTGTAGATTCCCTGTTACCTAGGATGTTGGATAAACGAGACACTAAATCCGGATGAAGAAATTAAAACTCGTATAGAAATGGCAAGAGGAGCATTTATGAAACTTAGATCTATTCTGAGCAACTCTCAGCTGAACTTACAACTAAGAATCAAGTTCCTAAAATGTTATGTGTATCCTGTATTACTATATGGATGTGAAACCTGGATCATGAAGGTTAACATGATGAACAAATTAGAAGCTTTTGAGATGTGGTCGTATCGTAGAATGCTCAGAATATCTTGGGTTCAACGCATTTCAAATAGAGAAGTCTTAAACAGAGTAGGTCAAGGCGAAGGTGACTTAATGAAGATGATAAAAAAGAGAAAACTTGAATATCTGGGGCATATAATGAGAGGTAGCAGATACAGGATGCTGCAGTTAATACTCAATGGAAAGATCGACGGAAAAAGAGGAATTGGTCGAAAGAAATATTCATGGCTCCGAAACCTTCGTCAATGGACTGGCTTATCAGCAGATCAATTGTTACATGCCGCACAAGATCGAGAACGATATCGGCACATTGTTATGGAAGCTACCCACGCCTAAAAATTTGGGCACGGTACTTAAAGAAGAAGAAGTTTCGCTGTTATCTGGTCCAAAACTAATGAGAATAAATACGGAATAAGCACAGAGCCTTGGTGCAATCCTACTTTCACATGAAATTTATCAATCTCTCCCACACCTGTCCTAACACTAGTCGTTACTCCCTCATACATATCCCTCACAATCTTTACATATTCACCAGGGACTCCTTTCTTATTGAGTGCCCACCACAGAATCTCTCGAGGAACTCTATCATATGCTTTCTCAAGATCAATGAATGCCATATGAGCGTTTGTTTCTTTACTCCTGTATTTTTCCATCAACTACCTTATAATGAAAATTGCATCTGTTGTTGATCTGCCCTGGATAAAGACAAATTGATTCTCGGATATTTCGGTCTCTTCACGTATCCGTCTATCAATTACTCTTTCCCATATTTTCATGGTGTGGCTAAGCAGTTTTATAGCCCTGTAGTTTGTACATTGTTGTATACTTCTTCTCCATTCGTCTGGCATTTGTATAACTTCCATAACTCTATTAAATAGGCATGCTAGCCACCTTGTTCCTGTCTCTCCCAATGCTCTCCATACTTCCCCAGCAATATCAACTGGTCCTACCGCTTTTCCTTTCTTTATTTTTTGAAGCGCTTGAGCCACTTCCTCGTTTGTTATTTTGGTGACCATTGCTGCTACTGTCTCCGTTGACTCTACAGGCTGTCTGTCAAATTCTTCATTTAATAAGCTGTCAAAGTACTTTCTCCATCTCTTTTGACATCCCTTTCGTGAACTAATATTTTATTATTTTCATCTCGGATACATTTAATCTGATTAAAATCTTTTGCTTTCTTTGCTCTCTGTTTGGCTATTTTATATATCTTCGTCTCGCCTTCCCTGATATCAAGTTGATCGTATAGGTTTGAATACGCTTCTGTTTTGGCTTTTGCTACTGCTACTTTCGCTTCCTTTTTAGCCACCATATAGTTTTTAAGATCTGTGTCGGATCTGGTTTCTTACCACTTTTTATATAATTTTCTCTTCTCTTTTATTTTCCCTTGTACTTCGTTTGACCACCACCAAGTCTCTTTATCCTCAAACCTTTTTCCTGATGTTTTCCCAAGTATTTCAATAGCAGTCTCTCTAATACTACTGGAAATTTTTCTTCAAATTGTATTAGGGCTTCCTTTCATGTTCCAACATATTTTTTCTACTATTTTTTTCCTGAATAGACCTTCTTTCTCATCTTTTAGCAGCCACCACTTGATTTTTTGTGGTCCTCTCCAATATTTTTGTTTAGTTTCGCTGTTTACTTCGATGTCCAGAACAAGCAGCTTATGTTGTTGGCTTACTGTCTCACTAACTATTATTTTGCAGTCCTTGCATTCACGTATGTCTTCTTTCCTTATCATGAAGTAATCTATTTGGGATTGATGTTGTCCACTTTTGTAGGTAATAAGTTGAGTTTTTCTCTTTTTAAAGAATGTGTTAACAATCGCCATATCCAATGCTGTTGCTAATTCAAGCATGTCATCTCCAGCTTTATTTTTAGTTCCAAAGCCTAATCCCCCATGTATTGCTTCGTATCCTGCCTTGGCTTGGCCCACATGTGCATTGAAATCACCTCCTATTATAACTTTCTCCTCTGACGGAATATCACCCAGGACGTCTCCTAATTGGCCTTTCATTCTCACCCAGACCTGTTTGAGGAGCATACACACACACACACACAACATTCAATACCTCTTTATCAGTTACAAATTTCACTGACATAATTATATCACTCGTTCTTACTCGTAACTTCCACTACGTTATCTTTCATTTCACTATCAGCAATTATACCAACTCCATTTCTAGTGTTACTACTCCCTGCATACCACAATTTGTAACCTTCACCTAGTTCTTTCGCCCTTTGACCTTTCCACCTAGTTTCTTGAATGCAAGCAATTTGAACTCTCCTTCGTTTGAGCGCATCCACTAACTCCAGAATCTTACCTGTAAGACTACCAAGATGCCACGACCCTATCCTGATTTTTCTAACCTGCAATGTCTAATTTACCTGTCTAGCATCAATATTGTTGCATCGATATTGTTAAAGAATAAGGCTATAACATTTTAAAAAAATCACTTAAATCGGAAAACGTGTTTAGGAAATTTTACACATAAAAAATGACCCATTTTTAAGGTTTTGCTTTAATTTTTTGAAGCAGTGTAGCTTCAAAGCACGAATTGTTGAAAATTATTAATAACTTTTCTAAAAATGCTCCGAAAACTTTATTTTGCATGGGAATATCACATCATATTTAGCTATCAAAATTTATAAATACCACCCTAATTACAAAAAATCGTCACCCCTTTACATTCGTTTATTATACTTATAGTATGCTCTAGAATAGTCTAGACGTTTGGCTGGTCTTTTGGAAAAAATCTTTTTTTTTTAAATGAGTTTGAAATAAGAGGAGGATTTTTGTATTTTTACAAAAAATTCAAATTAAAATAAATCGAAAATTATTAGAGATACGCAATATTTTGCATCCAATAGATTTCCAATACCGATACTCGGTATATTACTGACAGCTATCGACGATTTCAACAGTGAAAATAAATTTGAAATGCGTTTCAGGAATAATAATACTTATAGAGATAACGGTAATTCAAAACATCCTACAACAGTATTAAACAAATTCCCCTCTTGAAATAATTGTTTCAAAAATAGGTCCTACAGGTCATTGCTCCATTTTTCTGAAGGTGCAGTTAGATAAAAAGCTGAATGACTCATTAAATTCAAGGTATACACCGGCTATAAACTATACAACATTTCATAACGTTAAAACAGCCAGCGTCAGAATTTTTATATTGTCTATGTTAATTTATTTTGACACTGAGGTCAGTTTTCTTTAGGATCTAATCACCTAATGTGACAGGTTGGTATTAAAAGAAAATAAAAATTGCTAGTATTGATTGTTAGGCCTACATTTTGATCGGAAATGCATTTATTTGATTTTCATTAATAATACAGTCGAACCCGCTTATTCGAATACCGGTTAAAGGAATATCCCGGTTTAAGGAATAGAAATTTGAGGTCCCAAAACGTTTTTACTAGGCAGATATGATCGGTTACTAGAATATCCCTGTTATAGGAATACTTTTGCTTGGCACGAAGGCTACTCCAATAAGCGGGTTCGACTGAATAGATCTATTTGATTTTAAATACTAAAGGTGAAAACCGATAAATTATATGGAAAAGTGTCACAATTTTACTGAAAAAGTTTAGAAAATCCTTTAAAATGACAGTTTGCAAAGATATTTTTGTTAATTTGTTGCTTATGCGACAAAAATGTAGCTGCAAAACACGATTTGTTGAAAATTATTAATAACTTTTCTAAAAATGCACAAAAAACTTCACATTTCTTGTGGGAATATTATATTATATATTCAGCTATTAAAATTTCAAGTAGTTTCACTTAATAGTTGTTGCAAAATTGAAGTTGTTTATCCCAGATAGCTTTTACCTACCAATTATCATGCGTAAACTATTGGGTCTACATGAATAATTCCGAAAACACCAAATTGAAGAGAAATGCTTATTTTATAAAATTAAATCATTTACAAATTAAAAAGTTTATCCTAAATATTGCAAAAAAGGTTTACAATAGTACTATAATTTTAAACTTTTAAACATTTAAAATAACTCAGATGCATTAACGTATAGGAAGTTAATCTTTTTATTAAAAATTATGGCATTTTTATACGAATTAAAAAAAAACAATGTTCTACGACCCTTAGAACCTGAGTTAGAGCTTTTTTCAAAAATTCACCGGGACTTTTGTTTATAAACACCTAGACATTTAAACAGCTCCAATTAATAGATTAAAAGTTCAAGGTTTGACAGGAAAAAATTCAAACCGATTTCTTTAAAAATGAACTGTCTATGATGCTCCAAAAATGAAGGGTATAAAAGTGAAGCGATTTTCACTCTCTCGATTTTACTATTTCAAAAACTAAATGGCAATTACGCTTTGACAATTGCCGAATGCACCAATAACCGAATAAACGTGCTATGTTTGGTCTGTACTTTTGTATGGTGCAGAATTAAAGCATTGGAAATGTGGATTCATATACGGAGGTTGCAGATACATTGGACAGCAAGAAAAACTAAAAAGGAAGTATGTACCTACTAAGAAGGGTCAACAGAGATAGAGAGCTGCTAAGAGTGTTAGATACCGGAAAATGTCTTATCTGGGACATATTTATAGTGAGAAGAAATCGATATAGAATATTACAACTGATCCTTAAAGGCAAAATAGAGGGCCGTAAAAGTCTAGGAAGGAAAAGGAGTTTCCTGGTTAAAAAACATTCGTGAATGGACTCAGATATCAAATGCAAGATAATTATTCCATCTAGCAGAAGATTGAGAAGCCGTCGCAATGGTGATCGCCAACGTCGGATAATTCTAACATGGCACGTGAAGATGAAGATGGTAATCAACTCTGGCAGTGGCCACTTGGTCGATATTATTCTCTCGATTTGATGGAACAAATTTTAATGGATTAAATAAAAAAATTTCACAAACAGAACCAAAGATTTTCATTAAAAAAAAAATGGCAGCAAAAGAATACCTCTCTTCAATCCTGACCCCCCGGAGGCAGTGTAGTGGTCGACGTGATGTCGTGTATTGCCCGTCTCCAAAGATCTCTGTCTCTGGTCATTTCTTTTAATTCATGCATAGGTCTTTTGCATATTCCTGTAATTTGATCGATCCATCTTGTTAAGGATCTTCCTCGTGATCTTCGGCTTTCCACCTTTCCTTGTACAATGAGTCTTTACATATTTTCTATGTTTGCTCTCATATCATGTCCAAAGTATTTTAATTGTTGAAGATGGACTTTACTGGAGAGTCGTTGGCTAACTTTTAGTCTCTTAAAATTCAATTATTTGTCCTATGGTCGGTCCAACGAATTCGTAGCATTCGTATCCAACAGAACATTTCAGTGGCGTCTATCTTTTTTCTTTTCGATTGTCTCAGGGTCCAAGATTCACATCCATAGGTCCGTATTGGGAATATTAAGCAGTTGATCAACCTCATCTTTGACGCTCTTGAACAGTCCTTTCATATTGTGGTCATTTTTGTTGTGGATACTTTTGCTAGATCACATCTACGTTTTATTTCTTTCTGTAGTGACCCTGTGTTTGTGACCAATGATCCCAGATATAAGTATGAGCTCACAACCTCAAACCGGTCAATTGCGGTTATGCCTGGATGATTGTTATGTAGTCTATCCACTATCATTATCTTTGTCTTTGAAATGTTTAATTGCAGACCAAATATTTGACTTTTGTTTTTGACCAGTCGTATAAGATCAATCTACTCTGCTTGACTATTTGCAAGAAGCCTGTCATCTGCGAAACGTAAGTTGTTTATCTTAGGACCATTTATTGAGAATACCTAACGAGTGATTATTTTTGCCCACCTTGTATAAAATAATATCCAATACTAACGATCTGGAACTCGTAAATTAAAATTGGAAAGTCGTTAACATAAATTCCTAACCTAAGAAGTGTGTAAAACATAAGAATATTCCTTTATACCGTTTATTACATTTAATACATTAAAGTCTTCTTAACAACTATAGGTACCTAAATAAGATCTCAATTTTGTGTTTGTTAAATCGATATTAATTATTTATTTCTTTGTGTTTTGTTTTTAGTTGTTATATCTACAATTTGTCCACGCTGTACATTTCTTCCTCCCGCGCCTTTGTTTGTAGTTCCGCATCTGACATATCTCAACGAGTTATTTTCAGGTCTTCCATCCACAACATGGAGATGGACTTTTCGCGCTGCGGTTGTTGACCTTGACAGTGAAAGTAAATTGAGAAATGTGTTTCTTACGTGATAACTGCGATAATTAATAAAGAAACATAGTTTTTTCTTGTAGTGAAAAAAAAATGTTACGTTACGAGCAAGCGAAATGTGTAATAAAATTGTTGCGAGTACGCGCGAACGATTCGATTATATTTAAAATGCATACAGGGGCGGGTAAAGCATATCGTTTGTTGCTGTAATTTTTGGCTTTCTCATTAGGAATGCTAATTGTTACACAGTAAAACCTGTGTTAACGACCACCTGTCAAAAGCGGTCACCTGTAGAAACGGCCAGTTTCAAAGTTTCCCAAACCGATTATACAGGGTGTTTCATTAAGAATGTCCAAAATCTGAAGTGTAGATTCTAGATCTCAAAATGTTAGGATTTAACTAAAATCACTTAAATAAAATATGGCTCCTTACTGAGTTACACGGTGTTTCATTTAAAAATTTAAAAACTATTTTTGCTCAGTATTTTAAAACTATTCGACGTATCCTTTTCATACTTGGCAGACGTGTAGATACTAAACACCCTATGAAATTATGTTAAATAAACGTTTCTGGCTATTATCAGAGGCGTACGACAGGAGACAGTGAATGGTTGACTCTTCCCAAATTCTACGCCACTAGCGGAATTGCTATTTTAGCGCAATTTTTCGATTCTCTAATACTCTCTATGTAAATAATCTAAAATCTCAAATTTTTAAAGCTCATTTATAGAGATTTATCTATTAATATGGGCCAAGCCTAAGCCTGAGCACGAAAACGTTATTAGAAGAAAGAAGACAACTAACAGATAAATACGGTACTAATCTAACAAAAATGAGAGAACTCAACAAACAAATCACAAAGAACAGCAGACAAGAGATAAGATACTACAACACCAGAGAGATATCAAAAATCATAGAAGAGAACAAAAGTTTAAAAATCTTCAGAAGGAAACAGCCAGCAGGGAAGAAAAATATGTACAAACTGAAAAACACAAAGGACGAAATAATAACAGCTAAACAGGAAATTCTACAAACTGTCGGACAATTTTACAGCGAATTCTACAACAAAACAGAAGAAAATGTCCCAAATGACAACATGCCAAGGGTTCTAAACCAGGGCTCTGAAGACATACCAGATGTTACTGTAGAGGAAATTAAAAAAGCTCTCCTACAAATGAAAAACCATAAGTCACCTGGCGATGATGGGGTTGTTGCCGAAGCCATAAAATTAGGAGGCGAGAAACTGATACAAATGCTTACCATATTTTTCACAGAATGCCTTGAACGGGGAACAACACCATTCCAATGACAAAATACAGTGATCATTTTAATGTTTAAGAAAGGAGTTTTAACAAATCTCGTAAACTGTAGACCAATCAGCCTCATGTCACATATATAAGCTTTTTACAAGAGTCATAGTCATAACCAACAGACTTTCGAACAAAATGGACTATTACCAATCATGTGAGCAGGCAGGATTCAGGTTCACCATCTACAAGTTATAAAAAGTCTCATCGAAAAATGTATAGAGTACAACACACCACTCGTCTTAATATTTGTGGATTATGAGAAAGCATTTGACACAGTAAACCATCAGAAAATGCTAGAAGCTTTAAAAGAATGCCGAATAGATCACCGCTACACCACTTTCATCAAATATATCTACGAAATGCTGCGGTATGCGTCAGACTCCATGAAGATACACACAAATTCAACATTCATCGTGGAGTTCGCCAGGGTGACACCATTTCGCCAAAACTATTCACAACATTATTGGAATACATGTGTAAGCGTGCAAACCTATACGAAAAGGGCATAAACATAAATGCAGAGCAACGAAGTCACTTCAGGTTCGCGAACGACATAGTCCTGATAACAAATCGCATTTATCATGCCATCAAAATGTGCGAAAGGCTCTACCATGCCTCTACATAAGTGGGTTTAAAGATCTACCACTCAAAAACACAAGTGATGACAAACCTCGTTCTGAGTGAGAACATCAACATAGCTGGAACAAGTATAGAACAAACATCAGCATACAAATATCTGGGGCACGAAATTCGTTTAAGTAGAGACAACCAGACCAATAAATTAATACGTAGAATAGGGTTGACTTGGACGGCTTATGGAGAGCTAAGAGACGCTTTCAAATCAGCTCTTCCCATCTGCTTAAAGAGAAAGGTTTTTGATCAATGTGTGCTGCCGGTTCTAATCTATGGTGCGGAAACGCTAACGCTCACTAAGACGTCCGCAAACAAAATTAACCCTCTCTGTGTATCGTGATTAACCCTAAGAGACCGAATAACCAATACAGAATTGCGCAGTAGATCCGGAATAACCGACGCAATTAAAAGAATATCGACCTTGAAATGGAACTGGGCAGAGCATATCGCGCGAACGAAGGACGGCAGATGGGCGAAACGTATTTTCCAGTGGAGACCCACATAGGGTCTCAAAGCAGAGGACGACCACCAACAAGATGGACAGATGACCTGAAGCGGATATGCCAAAATTGGATGCAAGCGGCTCAGGAAAGGAATGGGGTGAACTACGGGAGGCCTACGTTCAGCAGTGGACAAGTATAGGCTGAATGATGATGATGATGATCGACCAACATATTTTGGTCTATTTATTGATGGAAATACCCAATACATACTATGAAGTTTGTCGCTAAGAGACAAAATAAATATAAACGCCGAAAGTGAAAAGAATGGTTTAAGTTCGCAAAAGTTGGCCGAAAAATATGGCAACCCCAATTAACAAAAAACTCCAATTAACAATATTATAAAAAAATAAAAGTAAGTTAAAAAATAATGTTGAGGAAGGTGTTAACTTGGAACAAAAACGAAAGTTTTCGAAGTTAGAGGGATTGGCAGTGGATCAAGTCGTATACAATTGGTTAGAAATAATGCAATTTTAATATCTGGGCCGTTACTTAAATAAAAATGACTCGAGGCAGCAAGCAGTTTGAAAAATGAAAAATTTTACACCATCAAATGGATGGTTGGAAAATTTCTGCAAGCGTCATAATATAAGGTTTAAATCAATTTGTGGTGAGACTGCAGAGTCTCAGTCAGAGTTAATTTAGATGAGACAGAGGACTGGAAAACCATGTTAGTTACCATTGATATTAAGGAATTATTCTCCACGAGATGTATACAATGCTGACGAAACAGGGCTTTCTTACCATAAGTGATGCCAAACAAGACATTTGCAAATTTTTTTGACTATATTGACTATGAGACTCAATTTGAC
This sequence comes from Diabrotica virgifera virgifera, assembly GCF_917563875.1. Lineage (NCBI taxonomy): Eukaryota > Metazoa > Arthropoda > Insecta > Coleoptera > Chrysomelidae > Diabrotica > Diabrotica virgifera. The sequence continues at coordinate 90,992,940 of NC_065452.1, forward strand.
TCATTATGACTCAAAGACTATTTTGCTATGTGCAAAAATGGAAGGTCTGAAAGAAGATCGATTAGTAATTGGAAAAAGTAAAAATCTCCGCTGTCTTAAGGATACTCATATTGACAAACTTCCCTTAGAATGGGGTTCTAACAAAAAGACTTGGACTTGCTAGAACAGCTTGCTTAACAAAATGGACTTGCTAAAACATTACTCGATAATGCATTAAATATATATGCACACTTATTTTATCGGCACTCTGCGTGTTTGCGGAAAAGCTCACATAATTTCGTAACTGCTTCTATGTAGTAATAATCAAGGAAAAACAAGGTAAACATAAGAAACATTAAAAAATATATTACTACACGGTTACAGAATATTACTACAGAAGAGAAATTTTCATTTCTCTTCACTAGATTCTTCGAAGAAATACAATCCTGTACAGGTATATAATTCATAGTACATTAGTATTCAATAGCTATTCGAGGTCTGTTATAAAAAAATAATTATATGTACCAGCTAAGATAAAACCAAAGTGTTGTTTAACATAAACACAAGATACAATGTAGTTTTTACAGACCAGATTATTTTCCAGACCAGATCTTTGTTACATCGATGAGAAATGAGAAATAAAATTAGTTATATTAAGGATATATTTAGAAAAAAGAATCTATAAGCTATTATAGACCTGCTAACACTTTGCACAGATAACATTTATTTTCAACTAGAATGATTTCTAGAATTTCCACAAACAAACTTTCGGATTTGCCATGGGCTCATTCTTATCTCCATTATTAGCTGATATATTCATGAAGGATTTCGAACAAAACATTATACACAAACAAGATTCACTTCCTTTTTTGGATGTGCTAATCACAAAAGAAGACACAGGATATGCAACCAACGTCTGCAGAAAACCAATCCACACCAACAGATATTTGAATTACCACTTCAACCACAACGTAAACAACTAGAAAAGAATGATCAACATCCCTATTATATATTAAGAGCCCTAGGACTGGAATACATCCACAACATTGCGATCAAGGAATTACCGAAGAAAATGATAGTGCAATAACGCTGTATCTTCAGACTTTTCCTTGAAAAAGCGCATTTTCCGACTAACTGGAAACATGCTAAAATCATCCCAGTGCTAAAACCAAGGAAGGATGGAAGAAGACCAGGAAGCTACAAGCCAAAATCTCTCTTGGAATCCCCAGGAAAAATAATGGAAAAAATCATCTACAGAAGACTAATGAAGCACGCAGAAAGAACAATAAGAATTCAATAAGACTAATTCGGTTCAGAATAGGAATAAACTACAGCTAGCAAGAGTAGTCAGCGACACGAAGATCCGATTCAAGAGAAACCAAAAAAACAGGAATGGCCATCCTCGACATCGAAAAAGCGTACAATACGTTCTGGACCAAAGCTATTATCTACAAGATGGACGGATCTAGGTTGCCTCATTATTTAGTTAATATATGTGACGCATATCTATCTAATAGAACATTTTAAGTTCCAGCTGACCAAAACATGTTCAGAAGATAAGAAGTTCAAGACGGATTGTCTCAGGGCAGTATTTTATCGCCTATTTTATACAACAATATTTTTTCCAACAGATGCAAGCACAAGTACTGCCCTGTACCCGGACAATACGGCAATTTATATGGCAGGAAAAGAAGACAGAAGCATTGTCAAGACCCTAGAAAACCACTTATGATGAATTTTAGAGTATTCACCGATAAATGAAAAATCAAAATCAACGCGGAAAAGAGGCAATTTATCATCTTTACGCAGCAACAAAATCCACCTAGTTGAACTCAAGATGAGAAGAAACCTAATACAGTCAGAAGCATTCGTCAAGTACTTATTAGTCCACCTCTACAGAAGAATAAATTTCACGAAGCACGAGCAACAACTCAAGGCGAATGTAGCAAAAATACCAAATTCAACCATATATTTTCGGGACCAGTCAGCTAACAAAGGCGAAGAAAATTCAGTTATATCAGCCCTAGGTTAGGTTGCATAGCAGAGACCAAATGTAAGAAATTAAAAGGAACAGAGATATGCTACAGACTAATCGACGGCTCGATATGGGAGCCAGTGACAAATGCAATCATCAGAGAAAGGCTCCAGTGAACACTACTGTGGGAGGTGGCTGAGAACAGGACAAGGTACTTTTTCCACCAAGCAACAAGAAGACTCTTAAAGACCAGCGGTATCCTTGATAGAAACCGCATTCAGAGGATGTATGGAGAAGAACACCGACTGATCAACTATCAGGGTCTAGCTAGGTGGTTGCTGAAGACAACCAATCAGGGAACTAGGCACCGGCGCCCATACAAAAATTTTCAGGGGGGGCCAGACGTGCAGATGTTGCACATTATATTCTGTATACTTTGGATAACCATATATATAGTTTACAGCACCTGAAAAGCTAGGGGGGGCCACGCCCGCCCATGGATAGGTATGATACGAAAAACAAGCACCTACAGGAAAAGATGCCCAGAAGGCAATAAATGTTTAAATTTTTATTTTATTCGAGAATCATTATAGAACTTTTAAAAATATTAAATATACAAAGTTGTGAAAAGGTTTAATCCAACAGCAGATGAAGGAGAGTTCACCTAGAGAAGAGAAATAGAAAAAAATGTAAAAACCTTTAAAATGGTTGCTTAGTATAAAGCAACCATCCAGTTGCTTACTATAAAGAACAAGTATGTACATTATTTTATCTTTTACATTTTTGCATCTGTTGACTGGTCTGTTGAATTTTTCCTGAACAATTTTATGGCATTTGCAGTTAAAAACTGTTGACTTACTACAAACAATAAACCGTGTATTTCTAACGAGCCTAATTGAACAACGAAAATTTCAAAATTCATATATCGGACAAGGACGGTGACGAAATTAAGAAATCAGTTCCAGTTTGCCAAAGTACCATCAGGTGCATTGTCTGAAATACTTATGATATATAAACAATAATAACATTGAAAATAGTTAATTAACAGATCAGCACGTGATATATTTATTACGTGAACATGAAATGTACTGCCACTGAAATATTCGAAAGCGTCGCGTCGGTCGTTAAGTAATCTCAATGATTCCGATTGCTTAATATAACATTACTTCGGACGTGGATCAAATACATTTGATGCGAAGAGAAAGATCTACCGATTGCATTTTTTGGTAAACCTATACATACTAATCTTGAGGTACAAGCACAGAATACAAGTTTGTTCGTGAATCTATGTTTGGTACAGTATAAATCCCGATGCACGTCATCCGCTTCAGCTTCATAGCAAGTGACGTCACATGATACCAACATAAAATATTTAAGCCGTAGGTCTGTTCTTTCTTAGAATCTTCTAGCCAAGGAATTACAGCCACTAGAATTCTATATATACGCGTAGAAATAATATTTGAAGATTTCTGGTTAAACTTAAAAATTTACACCATACCTTGTTTCATTTAATTTGTATAAGTGGATTATAAAGCGTTTTTATGAAGCACAGTTGTCCCGGATCTTACTTTAACTGCCATCGAACGAAGGTGACATTTTGGCGTAAATTGGTAACACTTATTTGACAGTTGAGGTGCTGACTTTTCAGATTTGTTTTTATTATTTACTATGATTAGTGTGACCAACTTCAATTCGGTCGAATTCGGGACAAGGCTGGAAAAAATATCTGAAATCCGGGACTTTTCAATGAAAATCGGGCCATTTTTTTAATATTGGATTTCCACAATTTCTACCAATCACCATTTTATTGATTATTTAACATTTTTATGTTAACATTGATATTTTTTATGAGATTAAGCCACAATTAGTTGTAATGAAAATTACATTTTTGTTAGTTTTTGCCGTTTCGACTTCCAATCCTGAAATAGTTCTCAAAAACCACAATTTGAGTTTTTGTAGAACTATAATTATCCCAGTAAATGAACAGGAAATATGGAGATACCGTGAAATAAAATTTTGATTTAGGTTCTACTTACCCTCCACTTCATAGTTGAATTTGTGCTGTTAGTTGCTTTTACTTGGGGGGTGACAGTCATCCCTTCTTGAGGGTGAAAAAACGCGGGTTTAAAATAAGCCCGTAAATTTATAAATTGACTGATTATAAGCAACCTTCTTTCTATAGAGTTTTTTATGTAAGTCAATACTTTTCGAGTTATTTGTGATTTAAAATGTTTGTTTTTCGACAAAAAACTACGTTTTAAGACGGTTTTTCGCAAATAAATCAAAAAGTAAATATTTTATCGAAAAAAAAATATTCTTAGTAAAAGTGTAGCTTATCAAAAAATGAAAAAATGGTGTATCAGCAGTCTACAAACCGAGTAAAGGCAAAGTTGTAGCTCATGAAAAATACGTTCTTATTCGTCTAATTCCAAATAGAATATTTCAACGTGAAATCAACGAAAAATTAAGCAATTTTTGGGAAAACCCCATTTCAACTTTTTAAAGTGTTTAAGAAAAGCCTTATTTTAATTGTTTACAAAAATTTCTAGCATTAAAATAAACAAGTTACACTCAAAAAAAGTTGGCCCCCTTTTTTTTTGGTAAAAAAAAATCATGAAAATCTCCCCGTGTTTAGCTCCCCAAATGAAATTAATCTTTACCGCTTTACAAACGATTTACTTTACTTATCTATCTTTTATATGATCTGTCAGTTTCACCGGTTTAAAGTGCTTATTTTTGAAAGGGTTATAGTTGAATGAGCTTAAACCTTAAACGAATCACTAATCACGAGTGTATGCAAACTTTGAACAGCCATATCTTAACCAATTTTTGTCTTCCATAAAAACAAAATGAAACTAGCATATTTATAACAGCAAAACTCCCATTCTTTTACTTTTTAAGATTTTTCGTATTTTTAAGTTATTTTGAAAAAAGGAAATTTTTCCAAAATTTAAGAAAAAAAATTTTTTACTATAAAACTAAATTTTTTCAAAAATACAAACGTGTAAAGCGGCAACGATTAATTTTATTTAGGGTGATAAGTAGAGGGAGATTTTCACGATTTTTGTTACCAAAAAAAAGGGGCCTACTTTTTTTTCAGCGTAACTCGTTTAATTTGATGCTAGAAACTTTTGTAAAACTTAAAAATATAGCTTTTTTCAAACATTTTAAAAAATTTTAATAAGTTTTCCCGAAAATTGCTTAATTTTTCGGTGATTTCACGTTTAAATATTCGATTTGGAATTAGACGAACAAGAACGTATTTTTCATGAGCAACAACTTTGCTTTTCCTCGGTTTATAGACTTTACTGATACACCATTTTTTTCATTTTTTTATAAGCTACACTTTCGCTGAGAATATTTTTTACGATAAAATATTTACTTTTTGAGTTATTTGCAAAAAACCGTCTAAAAACGTAGTTTTTTTGGCGAAAAATAAACATTTTCAATCTCAAATAATTCAAAAAGTATTGACTTATATAAAAAACTCTTTAGAATAAAACTTGCTTAGTATCAGTCAGTTTATCCATTTCCGGGCTAATCTTGAATACTGCATGTTTTTCACCCCCCAGGAAGGGGTGCTTGTCACCCCCCAAGTCAAAGCAACCAACGACACAAATTCAACTTTGAAGTGGAGGGTAAGTAGAACCTAAATCCAAATTTTCATGCATTTCGAAGTTGGCCCTGAAAATTACACTCCAAAGCTACCATTTACCATTTACTGGGCTAAATACCACGATATAAAATGCATGCGATTTGGATGTGGTATTATAGGCCTGGATCCCGCGTATGAAAAAAAAGTTGATTAATAGCAAGCTGAAAATTTGTTAATAGCTTAAGGGTGTCTAGTCGGACAAACTTTGATATATGGGAACACTGGAACAGGGGAAGTTTTAATTGTGGAACAGGTTAAAAATTTGGAACGGTCAGACCACGAAAACGGCACATGTATTTTGTCCGACAGAACAGACTTAAACTCTCCGAAAAGGGATTAAACTCTCATGCAAAAATCAGACTGATATTTATCACCAAATGGGCGTTTATATGAGTGGAACATGTAGAATATGTCAAATGACAGGAATTATGACAGGTGATAAATAGCAGTGTGATTTTTGCATGAGAGTTTAATCTCTGTTCGGAGAGTTTAAGTCTGATCTGTCGGACAAAATAAATGTGCCGTTTTCGTGGTCTGACCGTTCCAAATTTTTAACCTGTTCCACAATTAAAACTGCCCCTGTTACAGTGTTCCCATATATCAAAGTTTATCCGACTAGACACCCCTAAGCTATTAACAAATTTTCAGCTTGCTATTAATCAACTTTTTTTTCATACGCGGGATCCAGACCTATTAGTATTACACTCTAGAAATTGTAATTTTTTTTCGTCTCGCCAATTTAATTTGATGTGAATTCTTAAAACAGTAACATACTCAAAATTTCAAAATAAAATTTTACCAAAACGTTGAAAATTCGGATGGCCCGGAAGCCTTGTCCGGGACGCCGGGACACGACTTCGTAATTCGGGCCATGTCCCGGATTTTTCGGACTAGTTGGCCACACTAACTATGATAAGTACTGTCATCATTGTTGTTCAGTATCCTTCTTGAAATGGTCATCAGAGAAGCCGAAATTAACAGAACTGGACTTGTATACCAACGAAAACACCAATGCTTGGCATTCGCTGATGACATAGTACTGATAGCCAGAAGTAAACAAGAATTAAAAGAAATACTAAAAAGACTAGAGGCGATAGGAAGAAAGAAAGGGATATACATAAACGAAGAAAAGACTAAATATATGGAATGGACAGAACGAGAATACACACAAGGACAATATCTGACAATAAACACAGAGGCAACAATTTATACATTCGAAGAAGTAGAGAGATTCCAATATCTAGGAGCGACATTCACTAGGAGACCAAATATAAAAGAAGAAATCCAAGCGAGAATTATGGCTGGTAATCGTTGTATCTTTGCTTTAAACAACTTATTAAGAAATAAGAACATATCTAGAGGGGCTAACATAAGAATATACAAGACAGTGATGAGACCTATAGTATTATATGCCAGTAAAATATGGACGATGAACAAATCCGAGCAAGTCATGCTTAAAGTGTGGGAAAGAAACGCCCTAAGAACAATATTTGGCGGAAAGATATGGAATGGAATGTGGATAAGAAGACCAAATGTAGAACTGGAGAGGATGTATGGTGAACCAAACATAGTAGGTATCATAAAATCACAAAGACTGAGATGGTTGGGATATATCCAAAGGATGCCAAACACGAGACTTCAAAAGAGTACTAACGGGAGGAATAGAAGGAAAGAAGAAGAAAGGTAGACCGAAAACCAGATGAAAGAAAGATGTTGAAAAAGACATAGAAGAACTGAAAATCACAAATTGAAAAAATAAAGCAGCAAATAGGAGAGATTGGAAAGGAATAGTAAACCAAGCCATGGGCCTTCTAGGCCTGGAGAGCTAAACTATATATAAGTAAAATATAATATCAAATATCTTTTTCTTCTTGTGCCACTCCTATCGGAGATTGGAAATCATCAAGGCTACCCTGACCTTGTTTACAGCTGACCTAAAAAGTTCATTAGTGGTGCAGCCAAACCACTCTCTCAAATTCCGCAACCATGACATTCTTCTACGGCCTGGGCCTGGATTCCGTTTTCCTTCTATTTTTCCTTGCATTATATTTTGAAGTAATGCGTATTTATGACCTCACCAGGTGACCCAAATATTCGAGTTTTGTTCGTTTTATCGTTAACAAAATCTCTGGGTATTTTCCTATCCTTCGTATTACTTCAAGGTTTGTGATTCTTTCAACCCAACTTATCTTCAGCATTCGACGGTAGCACCACATCTCGAAACTTTCAATATTTTTTATGTTGTTCTGTTTGAGAGTCCAGGCCTCTACATCGTATAATAGCGTGTTAAATACGTAGCCTCTTAGCATTCTTAATTGTATAGGGATGCTATAATTATATATTATATAATATATTTATATTTCATATTATATTATATTATATTATATTATATTATATTATATTATATTATATTATATTATATTATATTATAATATATTATATTATATTATATTATATTATATTATATTATATTATATTATATTATATTATATTATATTATATTATATTATACTATATTATATTATATTATATTATATTATATTATATTATATGTCTCTTTGAGCATTAAAATTAAAATTAAGCTTCATTTTTTTATAGGTGTAAACTGATGATGAAACAAAGCTTTTCTAAAAAAAAACATAAGATGGATAAAAAAAGTATAAGAAAAACTTCTAAGCACCACAGCATCTTTTAAGCACCACATTTTTTTACGTTATTTACAAATTATATAAAACCATCATGCACAATTGTAATTTATCGATCAGAAAACTGAAACTTAAAACTGAGGAAAAAAAGGATTGCAAACACTTGAAAATCTAATTGTGGCCAAATATTTCAAAGTAAATCAGTAATGCCAAAAGTGTTGTTTTTATGTGATTTTATTTCTTTATACTACACAAGCGGCTCAAATTGTTTTTAATGTAAGATTAGTACTTAATTCTTGTTTTCTATGTCTAATTTTTTTTATTTATTTATATTGAATATTAATTTGCTGTGTTGTAGAATCCACTTCTGCAATAATTATGTGATATACATATTTGATTTAAAATGAAATCAGGAATTTTTTGTAATTTGGCAACAATGTCAACTTAGATCTCTGACGTAGGTAATGACGTACATCGGAATTTATACTGTATACGTATACATGCATTTGTCTGTGTTGGATGTAAGGAAAGTCAATTATTAATGTGTCCATATAGTGACATGGATTTCCATCCATTGATGGTTTCTCAATTAGATACTTAGTGCTTTAGGTTACTGGAAAAATATTATTAGACTTGCTGGATTTTGTATCATTACAATACTAAAATCACAATAAAGACGCACTAGAAATAAACAAACCAGACACGTTGACTGTTACGAGGAGCACTCCGGAATCATGATTTACAATGTATAAACTTTGTAAATCATGATGTGGGATTTACAATGTATATACATTGTAAATCATGATTTGGGAGTGCTCCTCGTAGCATTCAAGTGTCTTGGTTTGTTTACTTCTAGTGCATCTTTATTGTGATTTTAGTATAGTACAGTGAGTAGTAGTAGTAGTAGTAGATAGTATAGTGATGAATCTTTATTTAAATTATTGATTTTCAATACAGCTCGTCTTGGCTAATCTAAATATATAAATTATTGTGTCATATTTCTCATTTTGAATATGACTGGAGTTACTGCGACTGATGTAAATTTGGAAATATGTAGTCATATACGGATATGCATAGACGTACATAGCTAAAAACTTATTAGTTATGATATTTTTTGACCGGTTGCAAGGATAGTTTGTTTCTGACTGTGATGGCTTTACAAAGAAAATGCTGTTAAGCTCATTCTCCAAACTTGGTATAACCGTGCTTATAAACAGTGAAGTACTCCCCATTTATGACTTACTTCATATCAGAGACATAAATCTTTTGGAAATGACACTTTTTTATGAATAGTATAGGATACACTCTGTTCAATCTGTACAAGCAAGAGTTTGTTACAGTCTTAAAAAATTTTCGACTGCAAGAGATCATCAAATGACCTGAGCAACTGTAGAAATATTACTCCAGGGTAATAAGCTAGAAATAGACCATGTTCGGGACACTCAAAGATCCAGGTAGCTGACTACTTTTTTAGTTATTGTAGACCTATAGGGAAAAAACCTACCTGTTTCCTGCCTAGAGTTCGCGTCCGTTTTTAATTATTAACATATTAGTGCAAAAATCGCGATTTTTTCGATTTTTTGCACCCCATTCAAAAACTCAATAGTTGACATAAAATTCCAAATTTTAATTCTTTAGAACATTAAAAAACCTTCAAAATGCCGATTTTTTAAAGTTAAAAAGTTAATTTGTTGCTACGCAAACTGCAAAATCAGTAAAAATCGTTATTTGTTAATATCTTTTACTAAAACTACCTTAGAACTTTAGTGTTTCACCCAAAGTTGGGTGGGGTACTTAACAAACCCTCAAAATTTGAGACCGATCCATTAATTAGTTTAAGAGTTATTCTAATTGTTTATCCCAGAGACCTTTATTTTGCAATAACATAAGACAGAAAATAATGAAGATAGGGCAATTTTGCGTATGCCAAATGAAAGTAGAAAACTGATGCTATCAAAATGTACTAAAAAGCGATAAAAAAATTATCGAACCTAGTCAAAAATCCTAATGCCAAATTTGTGAAATTTTGTAGTTTAAAAACATTTAGAATATATTGTCCTTAGAAAAAGTCATTTTACATATTAGAAAAGCTGGCATTTTACAGGAATTTTTAAAAATGTAGTTCAATTGGTGACTTGTCGTGGTAAGTGAAGGGGGAGCTGGGAGCCGACAAATGCACGAGTTCCAAAACTAAAAAAAGCAACTTAAAACTACTATCATTTTCTATATCTCGGGATACATCTCGTTTTTTTAATTTGTATGTAATTTTTCTGTACATTACAAATATGCAATTTGTCTAGACATTTATTAATTAATAAACATTGTCTAATTTGTTTAAACAATTTTTGAAAAAATAATTTTTTCCCAAAAATCCATAATTTTAATCATACTATCCCTATTAATCATAGAAAAAGTTAAGGTATACTTTAATAAATAAATTATCTTCAATAAATAATTATCTACTAAAAATCATTTATTTATTAAAGTGTACTTTAACTTTTTCTGTGATCATTAATGATCATCATCATCATCAATGGTGCTACAGCCCTATGAAAGAGCCTCGACCTTCCCAAGTATATTACGCCAGTCAGTCCTATCCATTGCCAACCGTTGCCAGTTTGCTGCGCCTATTTTTCTCCCATCCTCATCTACACCATCTTTCCATCTAAGTTTTGGCCTACCCCTATTTCTACTTCCCACAGGTTGTGACATAAGGATTCTTCTAGGAGGGTTGTTATGCTGTGATCTTGCTAGATGTCCTGCCCATCTTAGTCTTCCTATTCGTATAAGAGATATTATTACGTCTTTACCACCAAATATATGTTTATATCTGTGGTATACCTCGTAGTTGTACCTCCTCCTCCAAATACCATTTTCACAGATGCCACCGAATAGGCCTCTCAGGATCCTTCGTTCAAATATAAGTAGAAGGTTTTCATCTGCCTTGGAGATGGTCCATGTCTCCGATCCATATGTCAACACTGGTTGTATAAGGGTTTTGTATATGGTTATTTTTGTTTTTTGGCTTAAGTTTCTGCTTCTCATATGTCTACTCAGTCCAAAATAGCATTTGTTCGCTAGGATTATCCTTCGCTTGATTTCTTCCGTCATGACGTTCTCCTTGGTGATCAGGGAGCCTTTATCCCCCTTACCCAGGGGGTGATCATTAATGATACTAAGATTAAAAAAGTAGATTTTTGTAAAAAAATATTTTTTCAAGAATTGTTTAAACAAATTAGACTGTTTATTAATTAATAAATTTATAAATAAATTGCAGATTTGTAATGTACGTAAAAATTACATACCAATTAAAAAAAAAGAAAGATAAAAATCCATTGAGTTGATCCGGAGATACTTATATTCGTTTGAAATTGCTTTTTCGGTATTTTAACTCGCTGGATTTGTAGGTTCCCCCTAGTAATCGTTTGCACTACATTTTTGAAAAATCGTAGAGGGTGCTGTGAAGGTATGTTTGTGCAAATTTTTTAAGAAAAAATACAAATCCCATTCTTTAAAATGGCATTAATGAGATTCCTTAATTATTATAAACAAATTCGCTGTGAATTAAAAAAAAACATATGGCTAAGTTTGTCCCAAATGAGCCCAGGCTAAATTTTTTTATTTGAAAATTCGTGTTAAAATACTATCTTTTCAAATATATAAAAAGATTGTTTCTACGGACAACATTTTTAAAGTTATTCTAAATGTTTATAAACTACAAAATTTTAAAAATTTGGCATTAGGATTTTTGACTATGTTAATTATTTTTTATCTTTTTTTGTTGCCTTATCCCTATGCGGGGTCGGCTTCCCTAATTGCATTTCTCCACACAATTCTATCTTGGGTCATATCAATGTCAATCCCCTTTACCAACATGTCCTGCCTTATCGTCTCCCCCAGGTCTTCTTTGGTCTTCCTCTCCTACTCCTTCCAGGAATCTGCACTTCAGCTATTCTTCGTATTGGGTGATTAACGTCTCGACGTTGAACATGACCAAACCATCTTAACCTATGCTCTCTCATTTTGGCATCAATTGGTGCTACACCTAGACTTCCCCTAATATACTCATTTCTAATTTTATCATTCTTTGTCACTCCACTCATCCATCTAAGCATTCTCATTTCCGCCACATGCATTCGTTGTTCCTCTTTCTTGCTCACTGCCCAACATTCAGTTCCGTACTTCATAGCCGGTCTTATGGCTGTATTATAGAATTTTCCCTCCAGCTTCATTGAAATTTTTCTGTCACACAACACACCACTCGCTTCTTTCCACTTCATCCATCCAGCCCTAATTCTACTGCATGCATCTCCATCTATTTTTCTAATACTCTGTAATACCGATCCCAGGTACTTAAAACTATTGCTTTTTACAATCAGTTCACCATCCAAAGATACCATTTTATTTGTAGTAACTCCATCTTTAAATGAACATTCCAAATACTCTGTTTTTGTCCTACTAAGTTTTAAACCTTTTTCCTCCGGAGCTTGCCTTCACGGTTCCAGTTTTTGTTCTAAGTCTCTTTCACTATTTCCTACTAACACGACATCATCAGCATACATTAAGCACCATGGAATGTTACCCTGTAGTTTCGCTGTTATCTGGTCCAAAACTAATGAGAATAAATACGGACTAAGCACAGAGCCTTGGTGCAATCCTACTTTCACATGAAATTTATCAGTCCCTCCCACACCTGTCCTAACACTAGTCGTTACTCCCTCATACATATCCCTCACACTCCTTTCTTATTGAGTGCCCACCACAGAATCTCTCGAGGAACATCTTAACAAAAAATTATAGTGAAATTTGTGCGCCCCATAAAAATTTTATGGGGTTTTGTTCCCTTAAACCCCCCAAACTTTTGTGTACGTTCCAATTAAATTATTATTGTGGTACCAGTAGTTAGAGACAATATTTTTAAAACTTTTTTGCCTCTTAGCATTTTCTCGATAAGCCAGTTTTTTCCAGATGCGGATATATTTACATAAAAATTTTATGTGGGTTTCGTTCCTTTAAACCCCTCAAATGTTTGTGTACATTTCAATTAAACTTTTATTGTGGTACCATTAGTTAAACACAGTGTTTTTAAAACTTTTTTGCCTCTTAGTCAGTGGCGACGCGTGACTTTTTCTGAAGTGTTACCAAAACCAGATGTAAAAAATCTTATTTAAAAAAATGAAGATATGGCTAAATGTATATATACACTCACCGGCACAAAATTCCGCCACCCAAAATTTTTGATTAAGTTTGACAATCTATAACCGTTGATTGATAAATACGGATATATTTATATTTACCAGTATATTTATCAGTCAACGCTATAACCGTTGATTGATAAATAAGGATATATGTAGTATATTTATCAGTCAACGGTATAACTTTATTATTTGTACTTCGATTTTAAAGATTCTTGCACGAGTTTGAAGGTACATGTATTGATGTCAATTGCTATTACTCCGGTAACAATTTTTTTTTGCTTAGATGGCATTATACGGGGGTGAATGTAAGCGTTGTTTTTTCTCCTAACTTTAAAAAATTCTGTGGAAAAATTGGAGGGCTGATTTTGTTTCATACTCCTTTTGTATTATCCTGGAGGTATCACTAAGGTCTTGTTTTTTGAATTATCTGAATATCTCTTTTCTTGTAAGAGCTGTAATTAAAAACACTGCTTTAAAGGTTTATTTAATTAAAAATATCAAACGCACTAAAATTAACAAAACAAAACATTTAACAACAAAACAATTCAATAGCGGTTATGTCCACCTCTTGCAGCAACAACTGCTCGCAATCTGTTTAGCATCTAATAAAGATGTGTTTTCCTTGCCTGGGGAATAGCCCGATATTCCTCTACCAGGGCCATAACTATACCAAATTTTCTGGAGGCCTAGGATGACGGCAAATAGCTTCATAGCTTTTTATTCATCCCATAAATGCTCAATATGATAGAGATCTGGGCTGCATGCGGGCCATTCTAATCTTATCAATCCAACCTCAATTGTATGAGTCAATCAGTGTTTTTATTTACAAAAAATGGTACAGATCTTACAAGAAAAAAGATATTCGGATAATTCAAAAAACAAAATGTTGGTGATGCCTCCGGGAAAATATGACAGGACTATGAAACAAAATCAGCTATTCCATTTTTCCACAGAATTTTTTAAAATTAGGAGAAAATACAACGCTTCCTTTCACCCCTGTATAATGACATACAAGCAAAATTTTTTGTTACCGGAATAATACCAAACAATATGAATACATGTACCTACAAACTGGTGTAAGAATCTTGAAAATCGGAGCACAATTAATAAAGTTATAAATTGTCAAACTTAATCAAAAATTTTGGGTGACGGAATTTTGTGCCGGTGAGTGTAGCTTCAATAATATCATTTAGTATATCACTTGAAACTCTCGAAAAAATAGATGTTTCTAGATGTTGACAAAATTTTTGATCTTTTTTGGCAATTAATGTTAACAATTCCCTGTAATTGCCTGGATTGTCAGAGTCGTCGCACTCAAAATGACCACGAAACGCTAGTTCTTGTTTGGCACAAAAACATACAGTGTCTATTATAAGTGTGCTAAGGATATACCTATCTATTTTTTTAACAAACTCATTATGTTTAAGCAATATTTGCTTTAAAAGCTTGGTTAAGAGAACTTTTGATTTTTGTTTTGCCAAACTGAATCAAATTGGGTATACATCTTACATCTAGGTAATGGAGAAATTTCATGTCTCCTTTTTAAAAATTTAGCACTATTTAAATCGTGAACCTGGTCCACCCATTTTTCTGTAGAAACCAGAAGACATGGCCAACAATACAGTATATTTTTCTTGCAACCATAATATAACCAAGGATTTTCACTGTACCAAATAAATTTAAAATATCGAACTACTTTTGTTGATTCCTTTTTTAAATTGTTTAAAATAGGTCTTTCATTTTAATCTCATTTTTTTTCAAAATTATACAAGGAGAATTACTTTTTAAGTAGTTGATCGATTAAGAAGCGACACTCATCCATGGTTAACATGCATATCCATGCACGCACACTTTTTATAGGTACTGTCACCAATTTTAAATCTGGTAACAGCGCTACTGATACACAGCGCGCTTATGACGTCGCTTCTTCAAAATTTTCAGTCACTAGCCGGTCCCGAGCGCCAGCGTGGGTATATAACCATTGTAACCAGAAATGAGTCTGGTAACAGAGTATAATAAATTGCAACTTAGTCACATAAACTCGCCAATATTTTCGTGTCTACGAGTAGTTGGCTATTTACTGAGTTAGGTACTATTACCACACAATATAATAATATATTTCTATTGGTAAAAATATTGGTAAATAGAATTATTCATCGTCACAAAATATTTATTTGCAACATTTTTAACTGTTACCAATGGTAATAGTGGTTACATGGACGCTTCGCCAGTGCTCTTAGTATTTTTTCATATTATAAAAATGTAAATTATAAATTTTTCATATTATTACCAGGTCTCTATAATGGTACTTAACCATATACAAATACGTGGTGGATTTGAAAAATATTCAAAATATCTCGATAAAAACTGGCTTTTCGAGAAAGTATTAAGGGGCAAAAATTTTTTAAAACACTGTGTTTAACTAATAGTACTATAACAATAATTTAATAGAAACACACACAAAAGTTTAGGGGGGTTTAAGGGAACAAAATCCCCATAAAATTTTTATGGTGTGCACAAATTTCATTATAATTTTTTGTTAAGATGCCCCTGCCATAAGAATGCCACATGCCTATTTTCAATAAAAAAATCTCAAATAGTTTTCGAAATATTGGAAAAAATTGATTTTCTTTTTGTAACTTCAAAGGGCTATAACTTTTTTTATGTACACATTTGTACTAAGGTAAGTTAGGTTAACATATTTTTGACCCCAGAATCTGTGGTATAATTTATGATCAATCTTTTCGGGACACCCTGTATAACCGTCTTCAGATCTCATCCGCCGAGATTTATTATAAACCTTTTGTCGACGTTACTAATGATTTTATTCACACTGTTTTGTGAACCTGAATCTGAACGGCTCTCTATTTGGTGTTATAACTCATTTACCGTCACTTTTATTTCATTTTTAATGGTATCTTTTGTGACACTGCAGAATGGTTTTGGACCTTAAAATGCTTAAATAGAGCCTTGCTTTTCCTGCAGGTCTGTTAGTTTGTTTCCTTGGGCTCTTGATAGCTTTTGAGTTTTATCTGTTATCTGTTGCCAGTTTATTACCAAGATCCTTACAGTTTTGATATTAATGTTTTGATATTATCAAGACTGATCCTCCAAACTATTCTATACTATATCTCTTCAATTATTATATACACTCTTATCTCGTCTCTTCCTTTAAAACGATATGCTAGTAGATCCAGTAGGGCCTTCATAGCTGCTATTGGTATGGCTCTCAGATTTACAGCGAATCCAAGGCAAGCAAGTTTTTGCACCTTACTTTGAGGATGGCAATTCTTTGCTGCGTATTTGGCCTCATACCACTGACGCGCATGTAGTTATTGGTTTTATCACCATGTTAAAACAAAGATTACTGCACGAATTCAACATTAACGCAAAAGAAATAAATATGAAAATATCAGCCCGAAAAATAAAAAGCTTAGTAATAGCCAAAGAACCAATAGCATGCAAATTGGAGGTAGACAATCAAATTATACAACAAGTAATAACTTTCAAATACCTGAGAATTAATCTATCAGCCGACAACAATATCGAAGAAGAGGTAAAAGACCAAATAATTAAACGGATGCTTAAACGACACAATTTGGAAAAATAAACACCTAAGATTGGAAACAAAGGCCCGAATATATAAGTAAGTTACGACTTACGCGCGGAATGGGACGTTTCGATGCCGCCGGTTCATCGCCGGCCGTTTCGATGCCGCCGGTTCATCGCCAGTCCATTTCAACGCCGTCATATCTCGCATTTCCTAGAATTCCTAATTAATACTAAAAATAACTAATAATTGTAACTGTCGAAAATTCGGAAATATATCAGATAGCGATTAATTGACTGGCGATGAATCGGCCGGCATCGGCATCGAACTGGCGGCATCGAAACGGCGGCGATGAAACGTCCTAGACCCCTTACACGACAGAAACAAAACCAGGTACAAGCAAAACACGAAGACATCTAGAAATCAACGAAATGAAGATCTTAAGAAGGATTGCTGGAAAAAGACTACAGGACAGGGTAAGAAGTGAGGAAATCAGACGCATATATGGGGTAGATAATATAAATACCTGGGTAAATAACAGAAAAAAGAGTGGAATCAATAAATAAGCAGGATGTCTGAATCAAGAATAGAAAAAATAGCCAGGGACAAGCCACCGTTAGGCAGAAGAAGCATAGGACGCCCAAGGAAAAGATGGAATGACAATTTAGGGGCAGAATGAAAGGCACCGTTGAAGAAAAACAGGCAGTACTGCCTATATAAAAGAAGAAGAAAACGATCACCATGTTATAAAAATATAACATGCCTGGTTTTAAAATTCACTTTTATCCATGAGTACGTCTGGTTACCATTAACTTAGATACCACTCTCTTGATTATTCGTTCTATCTGCTGAATTATAATAAATCCCGAGTCTACTATTATCCCAAGGTACTTTACTAAACTCACCAGATTTATTTTTGTACCATTTACGCTTAGAGGACCCGATCCCTTTAAATTCCTGCTTCTAGTAAATGTCATAATTTTAGAGTAATGGAGACTAAGGGTAAGAACAGAACAAGTGGGTCGCGGTGGAGGTGGAGGTCGCGGTCGATGTCGATATCCATGTAAAACAAACACATTGTAGTGATTGGAAGAGAACAGAGCAGGTAAGTCGCGGTGGAGGTTTAGCGCGATGCCATCCAGGAGGTTTACATCGATGCTTTTGAAAATAAAATGAGTTTGTTTTACATGGATGTCTACTGCGCGGCCTACAAGGATGCTTCCCTGTGATTGGTCCGTTCGAAGCCAAGTTGTCATTACCTGCGCTCTCTGAGTTTTTTGTATTCAGTTTATTTTTGAATTTCTAAAGTAATTAAATTCAGTAAATTTTTGAAGTATAAAGGAAGATCTGATTATTTACAGCTGACATTTCATCACTATCATCACTTGACTGACACAACATCGCAAAAGCACAGTCTTCTTGTCATTCAAATTTCATTAAACTACTTCACTTGATAGTGGTTCTAGCTCGACTGACAGCGCAGGTGACCTCCTTGCTATGTGCTGTCGACATCGACCGCGACTTAACTAGTAGCATCCACCGCAACCTACACCTCCACCTCGACCCGCTTGTTCTGTTCTTACCCTTATGTTAGCCCTACATTTAAAGTCTTCTGTAAATATAGTCAGACTCTGTTGCATTATATCTCCGACTGTGACATTAAATTTGCCGTGGACTAAGATAACCCGCATTGCTCAGGACATGCTATCTCAATCTAGGTCTCAGTGCATCTTGTCCAGATTTCACAAGAGAGAAGCTAAAATTCCGGTGAAGACAGCCTTTGGTTGCCTGTGTTGACACTTTATCCCCCAGTAACACTGCATATATCACACCTCCTAAACACGCAGTCTGTCTATCTGCATTTGGTTGTCTCTATTCCTTTTTGACGAATCGCCACTGTGATTTCTTCGTAGCAGGTACTATTATTGTATGCTCCTATATCGAGAAATGCACCCACCATCACCTCTTGGTTTTCCAGAACGTAGTACACCTTCTGTATGAGACGGTACAGTGCTTTTTCGGTAGAGAATCCTGCTCTATACGCAGGACCACACTTTCAACGAATACATACATATACCATTTCTAAAGTGCTGTGAATTTGATGAGTTACGTTACGATATCGGTATAATGTTTGAAAAATAACGTGGTCTAAAAAATTTCCACTGACTCTTAGCACTGAACTTATATTTGGAATGAAATCATATCATTTAGTTTTAATAAAAATTAACATTGAAGTGAAAATGAAAGCGGAGAGAAAACAAAAAGAAATAAATAAGGTTGTCGACACAATCTGAATTACAAAATTTGCATTGCCTGAATTTACGCATAATATTTCTCTTATGAAACTGTTCCCGTTTCAACCAAGCAGAGAGGAAAACTAAAAAAAAAGCTGACCTACAACAGCAATGAACATGCGTTAAAATTCTTCTCGATAATATCGATAAAGAAGTTGAAAATCCAAGTCAACCAGTTGTTATTCAACATTATATAAAAGAAGTCTAGACATTGCAATGTGCGGTTATTTAGGTTTTTTTATCGTACGCATTAAATTTTTCTTTATAAACTGGTCACGGATAATAAAATACTTGCTCATTTTGTAGTCGCAATTTTTTTTAAATATAGTTTTGATTTCCAGAATTATTCATTTGATAAATAAGGGCAGTAAATCCTAAATATCCTATCTAGTTTTTGCAATAAAAATAAGGTAGTTTGGGATTTTAGCCACTTCCACAGAATAATATTTATATAAGTTAACTTATATTAACGTTTCTTCAATACTAAGTAATTCCTTATAAGGAGTTTTACAGAACAGAAGCAATGGAACACCAAAACACTAAAGCAGATTCTTAAACGCTTAAAAGGCTATCGAAAAATTTAAAGGATAAAACATTAATCTAAGTTTAAATCAAACAACACACTGCGATCTATTTTATCCAAAACCAAACTATACTAAATTTACATTCAAGATGCAGTAGAAATAAACAAACCAAGACACGTGAAATGCTACTAGAAGCATTCCTGAATCATAATTTACAATGTATAAACTTTGAAAATCCTGATTTGGGATTTACAATGTATATACATTGTAAATTATGATTCGGGAGGGCTCCTAGTAGCATTTAACGTATCTTGGTTTGTTTATTTCTACTGCATCTTGATTGTAAATTTAGTATAGAATGAACACAATAGAATAGGAAGTCACTAAACAGAAAATACCAGCTTTGACAAAGTAACAAAATGGTCAGGGTTTGATGTCGATATTGAGCGTAATAATAACAATAAAGGTCAATAGGAATTTCATGGGACACCTAAAGTACTTCGTTATAAGCGAAACCTCGTAATATCCGTGTTCGTTATAGAGAGAGTCCACTGTATTATCATTATAGAATTGTCATAGTCAAAAAGTTTATAAATATTATTGGACATACATACAAGCAATAGTCTGAAATATATTTATTTTCAACTTGGGCTGGTAGATAAATCACTATAAATCACAAAAATGTGTTATGAAATTTGGGTCACACGGTAAAAATCAAAAACGGACCCCGGAAATAGTGTGCATTCTAAAAATCACATCTGGACGAGATTCCTTAATAGTTTTACAGCTTGTGTGTATATAAAGTATTCGAGACAGGAATGTCAACAAAAAATTTTAACAAAAAAACTTCCGTAAATTTAGATATATCTTATATTCCTTTAAAATTCATTCAATATCTTTTGAATGTCTTCGATACCTTTTTAATTAGTCAGATTTACCACTACCAAAAATGTTTTTTAAAACTTGATCATAATTACAATAAAAAGCAAATTTGTTTGAACAAACAATAATATGTGAACAACATAATTTGTATACATTGATTTACTTTTACTAAAAATCTTTAATTTCCCAATGTTTGTTAGCACTTTTTTTGTTCAATAAACTGTTCTCTCCGAAACAACATTTGAAGCGGCCAGCGATTTTGATCAACCAAGTCAATATTTTGATCAGAATGCGCTATCTACAAAAATCAAAATGTGTTTTGAAGATGACGATGGCAGCTTTCTTATGCAATTTTTTGCATTTTGCCGTAAATAAAGTCAGTTGCTATAAAGCTGTTAGATAAATAAACGTACAGCTGGCTGCAGTATGATCGCTGTGAAATGTCCATGGTTAGAGCCCAAACTTCAAAACATATAACATGAAATTTCGATTTTGAGTTTTGGCAACCAATATGAGGCACTTTAAATATGCTTGTAAAACCCGCTCAATTTAAACATTAACCCTCTAGTGCAGCGATACTCAACCTTTTTCTTTCCTGGGCCACATAGAAGCTATTACCACAGCTTGCGGGCCGCAATCAAGATGAATTAGTATACAGGGTGTTTCATTGGGAAACGGAAATACTGTAATGGTGAATAGAGGTAAATTAAGAGTTTCTAATTCTAGACATACTAAATTTATTGCTTCACCGACTTTATAACTGAGTTCAGGGTGTTTTATCGATTTTGCGCATTTCTTTCTGGACCCATAACTTTAGAACCACCTTATATATTTTTTTGATATTTGGTACACATATGTCACATTTAGAACCCAAACCACCCAACTTCTAATTACAAGAAAAATCCAGGTCCGGATTAAACAAAATTATAAATTCATTGTGACCTTTAAACAACATCCTGTATATTGAAATTTTCAAAACCCCTTTGCACATTTGAAAAAAGCTTTCATGGAGCTTCCATTTTTTGCACTGACAATTCAATGACTTTGATTTTGAAATTATGTCGAAATTTTTAAGAACTTGAACTTTCAAAACAAAAATTTCGATATAATTTCAAAATTAATGTCATCAAATTATCTGCGCAAAAAATTGAAACGAGCAATGAAACTTAGCTTTTGTGCTCTTTTCAAATGTGCAGCCGAATTTTGAAAATTTTAATATACAGGGTGTTGTTTCAAGGTCACAATTATTTTATTTTTTTTTTTTGTTATTCCGGACCTGATTTTTCTTGTGATTACTAAATGGGTCGTTGCAATGTAGTAAATAAGTATTGATTTATTTTTAAAATGAGTATTTGTTTATTAACTTTAATAATTTATTATTAAAAGTTAATAATACCGTGCTTTTTAATCAGTTCTTAAAAATTTCAATATAATTTAAAATAAAAGTCATTAAATTGTCTGCCTCACGCCCAAACACGCCTCAAACACATCCGCACACTATCAAATAATTTTAAAAACACGTGAAATTTGACAAATAATTTGATCACAGGGCCCTTTAGTTAGCCTTCGGGCCGCATAAAAAACGCTAGAGGGCCGCATGCGGCCCGCGGGCCGCAGGTTGAGTATCACTGCTCTAGTGCCCCAGTCTGCCTCAAGGCGGACCGTAATAAAATTTATTACGGTCATTTACGGAAACATTTAATGTTTCCAGACTTACTATTTAAGTATTTTATAGCTGCAATACCCAAACTACCTTCTGGACTTGATCGAATAAGAACCCAGCTTTTAAAAATTTGGCAGATCAGACAAATTTTTACGCTGTAATTTTCAGTTTAGAGTAAAATTTGGTAGGGGTACCAAACAAATTCGGGCACTACAGGGTTAACCTTACACACGATGTCACGTCACTGGAAATGCTTCCACGAAGATGGCATTGGGTGGAATTTGTAGCTGAAGCTTTGTAGTCTGGAAAGAAGGTTTGCAATCAAGAAGAAGCAGTGTTAAACATTTTGTTTGAAGTATAATTGTGATCGATGTTATTAATTAGAGAATCAGAACTTGACAGATCATGACTTTATCAAAATATGATAGTCAATATAATATTCAAAAGATAACTTTTTTAAGATCAAAGATTGAAAACTTAGTCTTTTGCTAGCAGTTGCCGCTAGGGCATCTATGCCATTTCGTTCGTTGCAATCCGTGACTGCACGCCGGGGTTTGTTTTGGTTGGATCAGAGAGAGCAGCATATGTGCCTCCTGATGAGAGACTAATAAGTTTTAAAACCGGCAGAGGTGCTTGCTGCACTCTCTGATTAGACTAGAATATGATGCGGCTGTATTCTCGTTTTGCAACGAAATTGAAAATGGTTATTCATTTTTGAAATACCGTAGAATTATAATTATGCTTCCTTTTTTCCGGATACTTTCTAGACGGACTACATATTGACGAAAATAAAGCTGCCAATGGGATAAGACAAGGGGATTCCCCGACCCTTCTATTATTTAACCTGATCATGGGCGAAATAAGAAAAAAAGTATACCAATGGGGAAAAATCTTAAAATAATCTGCTATGCAAAGGATGCAATACTAATCTTTCAAAGTGAAGATAATTTACAACGTATGCTGCTCCAATTTAATATACCTAACCACCAGAAAATTTAACATGTTAATTTTTCGAAGAAAGACAAAATGCATGGTTATAACAGCACATCTACTAAGATCTAAATTGAAGCTGGAGGGTCAGATAAAAGAATAAGTGATGGAGTTTAAATATTTGGCCTCACACTATCTAGCTACGGAAAGCTCGAAACAGAAGTGGAAGATCAAGTGAATAGGGCAAACGGAGCCGTAGGTTGCCTGAATAAAACAATATGACACAAAGAGAACAAAAAGTATGCTAAAAACAACAGAGATGAAAACTCTTAGAAAAATCGATGATAAGACTCTATGGGATAAAGCTTTAAGTACAGATATACGTCGGAGATGCAAAGTGAAGAACATAAGATTATAAAAGAACATAGAAGACTGGGTAAGAAAGAGAGTAGATTGAACGATCTTTTAAGCGAATGACAAAAAATAGAGTAGTAAAGACAGTGGGAGACGTTTCCTCAATAGGAAGACGATCACCACGAAAACGATGGAACAGGCTTTCCTAGTGGACATGCGTCAGTGAAGAAAGAACTGCATATAATGGAGACTGTTTCGTGGAGACTTAAGCCGAATGGCATTAGATCGCAGGCGGCAAACAATGTTTGGAGACTACTAAGTGACTCCAAAATCATCCACTGTACAAACTGGTACAAGATTCTAGAACCCTGAAATGTACGATGTGAATGGAAATGTATCGTGAAGAAATGGAAGATGTACAATAAGCCTACTGGCTGCAGTATGACCGGTTAATAACCGGCGGCTTCCATAAAAAAATCACTTTGGGAGCGTTCAAGTATTACGTAACGCAGTTTGGGGGGGGGGGGAGAGGGTCTTGTAAAACGTTACGGCGCGTTACATGGGGGGAGGGGGGTTCGAACAGCGCGTTACGAAACATTCTTTTTAACTTAAATGAAAAAAAAACTACGGAATTTCATTTATGTTTTACATAGACCCCTGAATTGTATTATGTTGCACTCTCACGCTCCGCTCATTTTCTGACAACAGAACAATACATAATAGTACCTATTCAAGTGAAAAAATCTTAAAATTTGTAACACAGATGAAGCACAGTAACATGTGTTTTCAATAATTAGATGGACTTCTCCACAACAAAAGATTAAAAAATACAGATGTTATTTAAGAGGTTGCAGAAGGGAATTACATGTTCATAAATCATGTATGTTTTCTGAAATCGTTTTCTGCAGTAGGTATTCATTAATGTTTTAAATACGCAAATTTTCAAATTATTTAAAAATGTCTTTAAATAAAAAGCATTAAATGAAAAAAAAATAATATAAAAAAAATAGTACCCTTATTTAAAGTGTGATTCCTGAATTACTAATTTCAAAGTTTTATGTGATTAATATCTTAACGAAAATTATACATAATTTCAAAATTTCACCTTGCATTATTCATAATAGACCCTACATAATACACATTTTTGAGATGAGGTTGTTAAGCAGCTTCTAAAAACAAAAATATACAAGGTGTTTAATTAAAATTAAAGATAATGGACTATGCTAGACTTGAGTGAATCACCCTGTATATTCAAATTTATGTTTAAATAGTCCATAGTTGAATTTAAAAGTTGACGTATCCTAGCGTTTTTATAATTTTCTAAAATAATGACACATGACAACAATTTTATTCCATAAGTGGTTTCCATACATTATAATTTTAAATGATCACTCTGTATTATTCATAAAGACCATAAAATCAGATTGTTAAGCAGCTTTTAAACATATAAAAATACACAGGGTGTTAAAAAATAAAGCTTATGGACAACGGTAGGCTTGCATGAATCACCCTGTACATTTAAATTTATGTTTAAAAAGCACACATTTTTATATATGAAAATCTACGGGTCTCAGCGTTTTTTAAAATTGATTAAAACAAGGACAGAAATAATTTTATTCCATAAGTGCCTTCTTATTTATACAGGGTGTTTCAGAAAAAGGTAACACGATCTCTAAGACAGATGAAAAACTGAAAAATAATTGGGGTTTGCTTAGTATAAAATTTTTGTAACGGCATGCATTTTCACGATACAGGGCGTTGAAGAACAAAAAGTTTTACCCTTTTTTTTTCACTATTTTTCCGAAACTACTGGCAACATCGTATATTATTTGTTATACAAAAATTTTTACTAAGCAAAATAAAATATTGAAATAATAAATATGTTATTTTATTTTAAGTTTTTATTAAAAAAGATCAAATAGAAGAATGCATGAGAAGAACAATAAAGGATGAAGCCAAAAATGTATGTAAGGATGGGGCCAAGCAGGAAAAATGTAAATGTAAATGTAAATGTAAAATTAGTAATAAAAGATTATTATTCTAAGTTTTGGACATATTTCATGTCATGGGACATGAAATTCCGATTGGCAGGGATAACCAGACACATGAACTAAAAAGAAGAATCGTTCTTAGGTGGACAGCATTTGGAAAACTGAGAGAGACTCTTAAGAGTGAGTTGCCCATATGCCTAAAGAGAAAGGTATTTGATCAGTGCGTCCTCCTAGTCTTGACGTACGGATCAGAAACACTTACCTTACCTAAAGCCTCGGCTACCAAACTAAGAGTAACGCAGAGAAGAATGGAGCGGTCAATGTTAGGAATAACTCTGCGAGACAAAATCAGAAACGAAGAAATCAGGAGAAGAACAAAGGTGACTGACGTCATCAAAAGGATAGCCAAGTTGAAGTGGAGATGGGCAGGACACATAGCCAGAATGACAGATGGGCGATGGACAAAAAGGTTATTGGAATGGAGCCCAAGAGAAGACAAGAGAAGCGTCGGTTGACCGCCTACAAGATGGACAGACGACGTAAGAAAGCTAAATAAAAACTGGATGAGAGCGGCGCAGGATAGACGTGGTTGGAAACGAGGGGAGGAGGCCTATGTTCAGCAGTGGACTTTTGAGGCTGGATGATGATTGTAAGTTTTTATTATTACCTCAAATGCGATTAAAATAATAACAAAGTTCTTTTACCCGGCTTCCGGTACTTTTCGCAACCTAGTTTTCCATTTAGGTTCAAATGGTCACTTGGGTGCTACGTAACGTTTAGGTAGGGGGAGGGGGTACATAAAAACGTTACGGTGCGTTACATGGGGGGAAGGGGGGTCAAAAATCTTCAAAAATTGCGTTACGTAATACTTAAACGCTCCCTTTTGCACATAATATATTATGTCAGATTGTAGCAGAAATTTGTCATTAGCAGTTGTCATTTGTCACTAGCAGTTGAACTTCATAGCAGATGAACTAGCAGATGAACATATCATCAGCGAACAATAAGTATTCAAAATGTTGGATCACATTAATAATAATAATATCCCTAATATACGATATAAGTAAAACATACTAACATAAAGCATTAACAAATGTCATAAAAAATCAGCATAACAAATGTCATAAAGAAATCTGCAAATAATCGTTTGAAACTAGGTACGGCATCACAAATTCTTAGTACAAATTCCACCCAGGTAAATTGAAAATACCATTAATGCACTCAGAATGCAGGAATTAATTAATTAAAATAAAAAATACGTTAGGGAATAAACAGACCTATTCAATTTTTAATTATGCAAAAACATTTTAGTCCGGAGAAATAAGGTTTTTGTCGGGACACTTAACCAGCCAGGTTGCAAATGGATTTTTTGGGTACTATATACCTAATACATTATAAATACAAAAATGCCCGTCACAGTTCGGACGAGAATTTTAGTTATTATCAAATAAGTGCCAAAAATGGCAATTTTTTTGTTTAAATTGCTACAGGTAAAAATAAGGTGATTATTTTATTTTGAGTACTCATCTTTTAGTAGATGAGCAAAGGTTTAAAACGGCTGTTTTTGAATTTTGGTCCGATCATTTGCTGAGTCGGAAATTGCAAAGTAAGACTAAAAGTTCGAAAATGCAAAATTTGCTATAACTTTTGCGAAAATGAAATTAAGACTTTGATACTGCACCAAAAGTTTAGTCAAACAGTACGTATAATGGAGGAATATATGAATAATGTATAATGGAGGAGTATATATTGCAGGAAATTTTATCGACTGTAGAATGTAATGCTACTCCGGCTACTTTCTTTAGATTAGGCAAAGTTGGTGATAGATTTCCTAGAATGATTAAAATTGTAATGAATAATGGGTATGAAGCTAAGCAAATTCTACGAAATAAAAGGAAACTCTTAGAAAAAGCAAAAACAAAAAATGTATCCATTGTTGACGATAAGACACCTATGCAAGTTAACGTTTTAAAAGAATTGCGATCTGAGTTAGAGACTAGAAAAGAAAACGGAGAGCAAAATTTAACAATAAAATATATACGTGGTATACCAAAAAAAAACTAATTTTCGATAATAATATTAAAAAAACCTGCTTTTGCGACTGGCTCTGCTTTTATACCAATTTAGCGACATTGCATTCTAAATTTAATGAACTATTATGTTATATTCAGGATTTAAAACCTAAAATAATACTAATCACCGAGACTTGGCTGGCACAAATAGATTCTGACAATTTATACAATATAGATGGATACTCTCTTTACAGATTTGATCGCAGGAATCGAAGACGGTGAGGAGTGTGCATATACCTGTCATTAGAAATTTCTGAAACTTTTTCTGTTGCTCATCTAGATGTTGTTGTACCTAACATTGAACTTTTATGTTTAAAAATTTCTCTTAATTCACTTGTTATTCACTTGGCGTGCCTATATCGTCCAGGTAGTATTGCCCTAGAAGATGACCGAATCTTGATTGAAAAAATGGAATACCTTTCAAACCTTGAAAACCTTGTCTTATTTGGTGATTTCAATTTTGCCGATATCTCTTGGCCTTTGACTATTGTAAGCAATGAACAAACAAATGCGAGAAACATTTTTACAAACTTTGTTCAAAGTTCTAATCTACACCAATTGATTACCAATCCAACTCGTTTCAGAATGAACAATTTGCCATCAACGTTAGATTTGATTTTTACAAATGATGCCCAATTGCTTACAGATCCGGTAATTCGCACTCCAGTCAGCAATTCTGATCATGTAGTTATCACGACAAACATACAGTTTATTACGGAATATAATCATCTTAGTGAAAATACAGTTTTATACATGAAACAACAAATTTTGAAAACCTCTCTCTTCAATTGCGTGATGTTGATTGGCCGTTACTACTGGGAAGTCTAGAACATCCGGAAGAAGTTTGGAATAATTTCATAAACATCATTGACAACTACAAAAGACTCAACACTACAAAAAAAACTTACTATAGGAACAAACTTAAGCCATGGATTAATGGTGAATTGATATCACTTATAAGACACAAAAGAAAATTATGGCGAAAATACAAACGTACAGGTGATACACGTGACTTACAAACTCACAAAAACTACACAGAGATTTTAAAAAAGTATATTGATGAAGCCAGAATAGCATATGAAAAATCTATTGTAAGCTGCAACGACTCTAAAAAACTGTATAAATATGTTAGGTCTGCTATGTCTTCTAAAGTGTCCATTCCACTGTTAAAAAAGAATGATGAAACGATTTGTCAGAATACGTATGAGGTCGCTAACATTCTCGCAGATACATTTTCTAAAGTTTTTGCTATTGAACCGTCTCAAAATCAGTTTCCTATAATCAGTAATCCACGAGTTATTCCCAAAATTGATTATATCGATTTTTCATCTGAAATCATTCAGCGCCATATTGACAAGTTAAAAAACAACTCATCTCCAGGGCCCGATAAAATTTCTACATTATTTTTGTTCAGATGTTCTCTTTGTTCCACTATCACTAATGATGCGTTCATCTTTTAATGCACACTCTTTGCCTTTAATTTGGAAAAGTGCTTCGGTGACACCTATATTTAAAAAAGGAAATAAGTTAGATCCCAATAATTACAGACCAATAAGCCTTACACCTGTTATTTGTAAAGTTATGGAATCAATAATCACAGAGTGTCTTTCAGAATTTTTACTTCGAGAAAATATTATTCCTCTACAACAACATGGCTTTGTGAAAAGTAGATCAACCATGACTAATTTACTGTGGTGTGTTAATGAGTGGACAGCAGCATTAGATAAAAAACGACCTGTGGATATAATATATTTAGACTTTGCAAAAGCATTTGATCGAGTACCAAGAAGAAAATTGATGTATAAACTAGAACATTTTGGCATTCGCGGACAACTTCTTGAGTGGATTAATGATTTTTTAACACATCGGGAGTTTTGTGTTAGAGTTGGCAAGTCGCTGTCATTTAAAAAACCGGTTTTAAGTGGTGTTCCACAAGGATCTGTTTTGGGTCCACTACTATTTGTGTTGTATGCCAGTGATCTTGAATCTCATATCAAATCTAAGAAAGCTTTCTACGCAGACGATACAAAAATATTTGCTGACCCACTCTTCAATCGGCAAGACTTACAAAGTGACTTAGATTCGATCTTCAAGTGGTGTTCGGATTGGATGTTACCTCTAAATAGAGATAAGTGTGTGGTTTTACATTTGGGAAAAAATAACCCTTGTTTGTCTTACTCGATAGACGGGCATTTACTGGATACCGTGGAATCATATAGTGACCTTGGTGTAACAATTACTGAAAATTTGACTTGGTCAGAGCATATTTCAAACGTTACTAAAAAAGCGAACAGTAAGTTATACCTACTTAGTAAGACTTTTACAAAAATATCATTTTTGGGTTCTATTCGTTTGTATAAAACTTATGTCCGACCCCTACTGGAGTACTGCGGAACGGTTTGGTGCCCAGAATTAGTACGCGATAGAACTCTTCTCGAAAATATCCAAAAGAAGGCCACCATCTTTCAAACGAGGTAGGCCAGATTACCAACAAAGACTTTCTTTAGCAGGGTTACTAAGTTTTGAAGCTCGTCGACTCCGTGGTGACTTAACTATCACCTTCCTAATTTTAAAGTATGGATATGGAGATTTGCAACACTTGTTTGTTTTAGATGATCACAGCAGACTACGTGGACATATTTTGAAAGTGAAGAAGGAACCCTTTTCATCGATAAGGCGTCAACATTTTCTGTGTAATCGAATTTTTAGTATATGGGACAGTCTCACAACGGAAATTATAAATTCTCCATCTATAAATGATTCCAAAAACCAACTAGACAGTTATCTGTTTGTAAACTGATCAGTGTTGTGCACAATCTATTAGTCTATAGTTTATTTGCGAAACTAATTTTTGTAATGTAGGTACTATTTCATTTATCTTGTAAATGGGCTTATGGGTCTCCTTGACCCCAGCCCTTATTTCTATGTAATAATAATAATAATAATAATAATGCACAAAAACTCCCACAGGATAATGCACAAAAAATTTCAAGGCGACTTGTCAATTAGTTTAAATTTTATTTAATTTGTTTATCCCACAGAGCTTTTTTGCAATGTTATTGCTCAGAAAATAATAATGATACAGCAATTCTGCGGAAACCACATAAAATATGAATACTTATATTTTCAATGTACATATTTAAAAAAATCAGTAAAAAGTCATTTTTGCCATTCCGGAAATATTTGACTAAATTATAGTCATTTTTGGCTTATATGTTATAGATTGGCTTATTTGTTAATATGGACTGTAAACTAAATCTACTTTGGTATTTGAAAAGCTGGTATTTTAACACGAATTTTCAAAAAAAACTCGCCTAGGTTAATTACGGTCAAAGTTAGCCACTGTTTTTAATTAATTCACAGCTACTTCTATAATATATAAAATTCTCCTGTCACAATGTTAGTTACCATACTCCTCCGAAACGGCTTAACCGGGTTTTTATGAAATTTTACACGTATGTCCTGTAGGACCGTGAATAGGTTGTACTCTATTTTTCATACCCATAAGTGATAAGAGGCCCCCTAACTTTTTCTTTTATTTTTTTGGACAAAATTGTTTACCTGAATTTTACATGATGTAGCATTAAAACATACGTACAACCCTTAATTTTCACCTTTCTATCGCCAATCCCTATTTTTTAATAGCTATCTATATAATATTTACATCTATATAATTCTCCGTCACATTGTTAGTTGCCATACTCCTCGGTAGGTTTCAGAATCGGTCGTAATCTTTTTTCATATCCCTGAGTCATAAGGGGGGTTCCCCCTAATATTTTGTTATGCTAGGTGGTAATATATGTACATAATGTACTCTACAAGACTACAAGTAAATACAAATTAAAAAAAATATGATCAAAATCCATCAACAGGCCACGGAGATATTAATCGCACCATATTTTTAAAGAATCAATTTCATTTTTTGAGTGCATGGATTTTAATAATTCCCCTCCACCGACCCGAGCTGATTTCGTTAGGACTTCATTTTTAAAGCTTCATTAATTGCTTTGTTGAAGTTCAAAGTTTACTCACACTTTTACACATAAACTATATACCTTAAACTTCAAAATGGCGCTAGTTAGGTTGCTTAATTGTTATAAATAAAGTAGCTGCGAATTAAATAAACAAAGTGGCTAACTTGGACCTTCATTGATCTAGGCGAAATGTGAAAACTTTTTTGTGATAATTTTTGTAAAGATATCAACTTTACAAATAACAAAGTGAAGCCAAAAATAACTCTACTTTAGTAAAATGTTTTTGAAATGGTAAAAATGACCTTTGTTTATTTTTATTAAATATAAGTATTGAAATATAGGTTTTCTTCTTTCATGTCCCGCAAAATCGATGTATCATTATCATTTTCTGACTAATAACATTGCAAAAAAAGCTCTGAGGGATAAACAAATTGAATAATATTTAAACTAATTGAAGAATCATCTTGAATTTGTTTGTGAATTATGTGGACTATTTGACTCAACTTTTCGTGCAATATCAAAGTCTTATGTTCATTTTTACAAAAGTTATAGCAAACTTTTTATTTTCGAAATTTTAGTCTTATTTTGCAACTTCCGAAGCAACAAATGGTCCTAAATAAGATATTTAATTACTATATTTTTACCTATCTACTTATAGGTAGTGATTTAAACGAAAAATTGCCATTTTTACTCTTATTTGTTAATAACTAAAATTCTCGTCCAAATTGTGACGGCCATTTTTGTATTTATAATGTTTTAGGTATATAGTGCCCAATAAACCCATTTGCAACCTGGTTGGTCAAGTATCCGGAACATGGTATATTTTGCCTTATTTCCCTGGAGTATTTTAGTCTTAGGATTAATAAAATTATTGTGAAAACATTTCCGATAACAACATTTTCATCTAATTTCATTGTTTTTGACGAAATTAAAAGAAAAATCATAAACAAGTTTCATAATAATAACAACACATCTAAATTTTTTATTTAAAAGCAACAGCGGTTGGTTTAAAAATAAATCCAATGTAGCAATACCTCAAGAATTTCAAACTTTCTCTTAACTTTTAGCTATTAATACGCTTATCTAGAGATTCTACTACATCGGTACATCAAACAATAATTTAGCAATGTAATGAAAAACAAAGATCCGAAATATTTAATAGTAAACGTCTTTTCATTTTAAAAGAGTTCAATGAATTCATTGAATCAATGAATCCTATAAAAATTTTCAATTTCTGTCTAATGCTCTGCTGAATAGTTTTTAAATATATAGCAATTTTAAGGTTGTGTCACTTTTATTTTTGTAAAAAAATTGAGAGATGCAAAATTGGCTGAAAACTATTTATTCATATGTGTATAATATGTACAGTAAAACCTCGATATAACGAACTAATTGGGGGGACGGGATGTCCGTTAAAGCCGAAAGTCCGTTATATAAAATTAGGTTTAAAATAAATAAATTTTTTTTGAAAATGTGTACTGTATTTAGATACCTACAGTGTACAAATCTGTAAGTTAAAAAAGGAATCAAGTTTTGTTCGCAACTTTTTTACTTTTCTACTTCATCTAAAAACTTTCTGCAATATATTCGTTTGTTTGTCAAAATTATTCACTGATCCATGGGTTGAATAAGCGATGTATTTTTTGACAAAAACATACAATTATTAAAGTTGCCATCTTCTGAATGTCGAATATTTTCAGGGGCATAAGCAGAAGCGCTGTCTAAAATCAATAAATTTCACCTCTTTCGCCGGTATTTCCAGGTTCTTCCCTTGAAATATTCTTACTGCAGGTACAAATTGTTTAAAAAAACCAATTTTTGAAAATATCAATATTTGTGGTGAAGCATGATATATAATTTATATAATATGAAACGAGCAGATGATGCAGTATATCTTTGACAACTCTAGGTTTACGAGATTTGCCAACAATATAGCAGTCAATCCATGTGATCCATCGGCATTAGCATAAAGCAGTGCCGAGATCCTATCCTTGCTGATTCTTCTTCCAGAATTTGACTTTTCATATTTTTTGCATTGATTTTTTTTTTTACATTTGATCGTATTTTTTGTCCGTTATATCCGAAGTCCGTTAAATAGAGGTCCGTTCTATCGAGGTTTTACTGTACATATACAGAGAGAGTCTGTAATTTGGAATAAATTCAATATCTCAAATACTAATTGTTTTTTTGAAAAATGCTCAGACCCGTCGATTAGTATTTCAAATTTTCCTTTTTGACATACAATAATAATGTATACAGGGTGTCCCAATTTAGAGATATGACGTCATCGTTGATTTTTTTAAATGGCAACACTGTCATTTTGATAGCTATTTTGATAGGCTATGTAAAGTTATACACAACTGCAAAATATCAAATTTTTATTCTTTACCATTTACAAGATAATAGAAAATAACAAAGTTATGTCTGTAATTTGAAATAAATTCAATAATTAAAATACTAATTGTTTTTTTGAAAAATGCTGAGACCCGCCGATTAGTATTTCAAATTGTCATTTTTGGCATACAATAATAATGTATACAGGGTGTCCCAATTTAGAGATATGACGTCATCGTTGATTTTCTTAAATGGCAACACTGTCATTTTGATAGTTATTTTGATAGGGTGTGTAAAGTTATACACAACTGCGAAATTTCAAATTTTTGTTCCCTATCATTTACAAGATAATAAAAAATAACAAAGTTATGAAAAACAAGTAATCAAATAATAATTGAATTTAATTATTTCAAATAAGCAAATGCTCATAACGTTACCCATTGACAATTTGACAATAATTGAGGGCAACATTATGAGTATTTGCTTAATTGAAATAATTAAATTCAATTATTATTTGATTACTTGCTTTTCATAACTTTGTTATTTTTTATTATCTTGTAAATGATAGGGAACAAAATTTGAACTTTTGCAGTTGTGTATAACTTTACATACCCTATCAAAATAACTATCAAAATGACAGTATTGCCATTTAAGAAAATCAACGATGACGTCATATCTCTAAATTGGGACACCCTGTATACATTGTTATTGTATGTCAAAAATGACAGTTTGAAATACTAATCGACGGGTCTGAGCATTTTTCAAAAAAACAATATTTTAATTATTGAATTTATTCCAAATTACAGATATAACTTTGTTATTTTCTATTATCTTAATGTTGTTCTGAAGCTATTTTCTTGTGGCATTTTTACAATTTTAACTATTTAGAATGGGAAACGAGCCACAATATTATTAAAAAATGATTTTTATTAACGTTTCGACGCCCAAATCGGGTGCCGTTGTCAAAATACAAAATACTATTAATATAAACATAAATGTTGTTGCTTAGTAAAAAAATTCTTCTAATAATTTATTTAATTTGACTCATTTATATCGGCAATTCAGATACATATGATACATTTTAAAGTAGAAGACTTTAAAATGAAATTGCCAATATTTATGAGTTGCGTTCCTGGGACGACTTTACTGAAAGATAGTTCATTCGATTACATGAAATCAACCCCAACTCAAGAATATCCGTCACAAAAAAATCATAGCATGTGATCTGTCTTTAAAAAGACAACCACATGCAACGGTGACATTAAAATTCTCGCGTTAGAGATCTCATAGTAAATCACGAGGGAAAACCAGGAAAAACCTCGTGATACTATCCCGACATCGTAAGTATTTGGTCTTACATTTAATTTACTCTCAAAATTAATACCAAATTCTGACTTCACTATAATTTTGTTTAAATTATAAATAATATCAATAATACATGGGTATATAAGTAATACTAAAATATAAAATATGTACTAACTCGATTATTGACTTACTAATTGTGGTATTTTCTTTCTATTGACTTCCTCTTTCAGTATGGGTATCCACATCCTACTGCATTCCACCGAGGAATTTGCGACACAATTGGTTTCGTTTAGCATAATTAGAGCCGCTTCTTTGATTTTTCTCTTTTTACTATCTGTTTCTTTCAGGACTATTAAAAAAAGAGAAAAATCAAAGAAGCGGCTCTAATTATGCTAAACGAAACCAATTGTGTCGCAAATTCCTCGGTGGAATGCAGTAGGATGTGGATACCCATACTGAAAGAGGAAGTCAATAGAAAGAAAATACCACAATTAGTAAGTCAATAGTCGAGTTAGTACATATTTTATATTTTAGTATTACTTATATACCCATGTATTATTGATATTATTTATAATTTAAACAAAATTATAGTGAAGTCAGAATTTGGTATTAATTTTGAGAGTAAATTAAATGTAAGACCAAATACTTACGATGTCGGGATAGTATCACGAGGTTTTTCCTGGTTTTCCCTCGTGATTTACTATGAGATCTCTAACGCGAGAATTTTAATGTCACCGTTGCATGTGGTTGTCTTTTTAAAGACAGATCACATGCTATGATTTTTTTGTGACGGATATTCTTGAGTTGGGGTTGATTTCATGTAATCGAATGAACTATCTTTCAGTAAAGTCGTCCCAGGAACGCAACTCATAAATATTGGCAATATCATTTTAAAGTCTTCTACTTTAAAATGTATCATATGTATCTGAATTGCCGATATAAATGGGTCAAATTAAATAAATTATTAGAAGAATTTTTTTACTAAGCAACAACATTTTTGTTTATATTAATAGTATTTTGTATTTCGACAACGGCACCCGATTTGGGCGTCGAAACGTTAATAAAAATCATTTTTTTAATAATATTGTGGCTCGTTTCCCATTCTAAATAGTTAATATTCTATTATCTTGTAAATGGTAGAGAATAAAAATTTGATATTTTGTAGTTGTGTATAACTTTACACACCCTATCAAAATAGCTATCAAAATGACAGTGTTGCCATTTAAGAAAATCAACGATGACGTCATACAGGGCCGGACTGGCTCATAAAAAAAGCGCCAACCCAAATTATAAAAAAGGCGCCAGCCCAAATTCTAAAAAAGGCGCCAACCTAATATCTAAATAATGGCGCCAGACCTCCCTCTTAAGCTTTGACATCAAACTTTTTTGAAATCCTAATGCGTGTAAAGTAAATCAATATTACTAATTTTAATTTAAATCCATAAAATAATTTACTATTTTTATTGGGAATAGTAAATTATATTAAGATTCCAAAAAAATATAGCTTCATTTTCCAAGTATCCGTTTTACTCTGCTATACACTCTTTGATGCTCTTTGAAGACTCAAAAAACAGTTTTCGAAAAGTGTGAGTAATTTTCACTTGCTACTACAAAAGAATCTATTGGTTCAAAAATATGTAACAGAAATCACGATGATTTGTGTTCAATAGAAGTCACCTTTTGAATTTTTTTAAATTTTTTACTAAATTCCATATAGCATAAGAGTAAACCTCGATAAAAAATCCGCAACCACACACGGTGTCGGGCGATCCGTGCCTGACTGGTGAAACTCCTTTGTAATTCAAGCCTTAGCGTTGGCAAGGGCGCACTGCCTCGCCAGACAATATAATTCGCCCCTACTCGTGGGAACTATATGGATAAGTATTTAATCATGCAGGAAAAAGGGAAACAACAAAACGAAGGGATAATGGAGCGAGTCACCAGTGATGGTGCAGCTGGAACAAGCTATGAATGAGATGATAAGGTGTTCATTGTAGTAAAGGGAACAAAGGGAAAGTAATCAGCGAAGAGGAAAAGAGGAAGGACGAAACTATGATCTTCGGAAGAAGATCTCTTGGAAGATCTCCAGTCAGAGGTAGCGACCTGATCAAGAAGGATCTTCCAGAGGAGACAACCTTGCAAAGGAGCTACTCACTTGGGCAGAAAACACCTAGAGACTTAGAGAGAAGGAGGAGAGCTCGGACATAACGGCCATGGTAAGAGCAATGGAGAAACTTACCAGCGTTACAAATAATTTAGCGAAACTAATGGTTGACCATACAAGCATTAAGGTCGAGATCAAGAATGAATTAAGAAACGAAATAGAATAGTGTAGAAAACCGGTGAGGAAAAAAACGACTAGGGCGACTATACGAGTGTCCACACATATGGATTTCGACGAGTTCTTCCCCGAAAATCTTAGTGAAGGAGAGATAAAATTGATCGCAACGGTCCTGAAAAAAAATAAAGGACATTATAAAGTCGAATTGGAAGAGGATCACTAAACCGTGAAGAGGGAATAAACTTGCAGGCGACTTAGTAGTGGTCATGGAACATGGACTTCTCGGTGAGGAAGAAAGGTTCCACGAACTCATAAGGGAAAAACATGAACTGGGAATATGTACAGGAGGTGCAAACACACCAGGAGAGGTGGAGTACCTCCAACTTAATACTATGACCACAATTACAAGGAAGAGTCAGAAGGAAGAGAACCGAGCAAACCGTCAGACTATTTTCATGGTCCCCCATAGAGACAAGGGTGCGAAGTGGACGGGGACGAGAGACTACTGGCAATTATTTATAAATTGAGGGAAGACACGGAGACACTGGAGACCAGAGAGGCATACCTAAGAGTAGTGGGGGCTACAGAGGTAGCAACCTCAGGAAGCTCCTGGAACTCACCTTTATGGGTGTGGACCTCCACCTCGCGCTGGAAGAGTATAAACTCGGGGAAAGGAGAGTGGAGGCTTAGAAGGTGATCGTGAAGGGAGGCAGAAAATCCTACGCCGAGTTGCTCAAGCAAATCAAGGGTAGCGTAGACACGAGGAAGAAGGGGATTAGCGTTAAAAGCACTAAAGAAGGCATAAGAGGGGACCTCATCCTCGAAGTGACAGGGAAAGAACAGACCGAGCGCCTGAAGAAGACTATCGTGGCACGCACGGAGGGAAACGCAGTAGAGGTTCTCCGGGGCTATCAGGTGCAGGTGTACCTATTTGATATAGACGGAGGAGTCCCAAGGTAGAAATCCTGAGACAAGTTCGGAGGTATACCGGCGGCAGGGAGCCTGACGACGTCAAACTCGTCTGTACAAGGGAAAATAGAGAACACAAACGTCAAGGTTTGGACTGACACGTATCGCAGCCAAGAAGGCACTGGAATGAGAACATATACCTATTAGCTGGAACTCACGCAAGATACAAGAGATACTGCGTGTTCAGGGGTGCTTTAGATGCCTGCAGTTCAGGCATAGTAAAACGGACTGCAAGAGAGGAAACAGGGAGGACTTCTACTACGGATGTGGTAAGGAGGGGGAACCAGTCACGAGAGTGAGACGACTCTTTCCCTCACTTTTAAAGAATCCGGTCACAGTGCCGACAGCTTACAATGCCTGGAACTGATCCTGGAAAAGCGGGGCCTCAAGAGACACCCTGCCACAAGCGATGAGAAAAGGGTGGGTAAAAATACCTAGGACCAGGAATCAGATAGCGCATGGGTAAGTAAGTTAGAAAGATCTTCTTCTTGCAGTACCGTCTCCTATCGGAGGTTAGCTACCATCACAGCAATCTTAACTTTGTTGGCTGCAGCTCTGAACAACTGTATTGAACTGCACCCATACCACTCCCTTAAATTTCGCAACCAGGAAATCCTCCTACGTCCCACATTTCTCTTTCCCGAGATTTTTCCTTGGATTATGAGTCTTAACAGAGAGTACTTTTCTCCTCTCATTATGTGGCCTAGATATTCCAGTTTTCTCCAGTTTTTTTAGAAAGATAAGAACCATCTAATACGCAGTTCCTTTAAATAAATGTGGGAAGGATGAGGGCCGCTCACGACGTTGCAGAGGCACTCGCACGAAGGGAAGGTATGACATTTGGTATTTCGACAGAGAATCGTTAAAGATAGGAGATCTGACGTGACCGTATACGTGGTGAACCGAGGTATTGGAATCACCAGACACTCTGTTAAGAATGTTAATAGGTATGTTAAGGCATACATTGTAGACCGGCTGGCGTACAATTGGTATGTTTAACCAAACGTCCCGCTTAGAGAGGGGAATACCTATCAGAATGGATCCACGCCATGGGGCTTACCGTGCCACCTACGTTCGTAAGAACTAATAGTGAATCCTTTCTGGACCTCTCGCTGGTTTCAACATCACTACTAAACAGTGTCATAAGCTGGACTGGTTTGGAAGAACAATCATCGACATAAGCATATGAGTTTTGCGTACATAAGTATGTGAGTTTTGACCTAACGAGCAAAAGGAGAAAGAAACGGAAAGATGAAGATAGCGATCTAAAAAGATTTTCAAATCAGAAAGCTTTTGTGGATGCTCTTGGCTTGATTGGTCCGATATGCGAGGATGTGAAGGACTTGATCGAAAGATCAGGTATCAGATAACCAAATAGCTTACATGCGACGCGTAGTGCGTTCGCATATAAATTCCGTTATTTGATAAACAGCGTAAATTGATACCCACGAAAGGTGCCCCAATCGTAAAAATAGTCTTCGAGGGCGCCGCTCGTTGCATCTAAGCTATTTTTTTTATAATAGAAACAGCGGAAATTGATACCCACGAAAGGCGCCCGAATCATAAAAATAGTCTTCGAGGGCATCGCGCGTCGCATCTAAGCTACTTATTATAATAGAAAAAGCGGATATTGACCCTACAACAGACGCCTGAATCGTAAAATGGTCTTTGAGGGCGCTGCGCGTCGCATCTAAGCTATTTGATTATCGGATACCTGATACAAGTTGTATTTTATTGTACCCACTGGCGTCATTATTTATAAGTTTGGGACATAACAATCCTGCATGTATAATGTAGTTTTGGAGCACTGAAAACCACACCTGCATATTTTAGTCCGATTGTGGGATGTAACACTGTTTGTATCAGGTATCAGATAATCAAATAGCTTAGGTGCGACGCGCAGCGCCCTCGAAGATCATTTTTTGATTTGGACGTCTTCCATAGGTATAAATATCCGTTATTTGATGAACAGTGGACATTTGATAAACAGTTTCGTGGATACCCACAAAAGGCGCCCTAATCATAAAAATAGTCTTCGAGGGCGCCGCGCGTCGCATCTAAGCTATTTATTACAATAGAAACAGCGGACATTGAACCTACGAACGGCGCCCGAATAGTAAAGATGGTCTTCGAGGGCGCCGCGTATCGTATCTAAGCTATTTGATTATCTGATATTTGGTATTTTGTTGTACCCACTGGCTTTATTATGTAGGTTGCTGGTGCGCTTTCGGTGCCAAACGGCGAAATCAGAAGCAAGTAAAAACATCTTTTAGGGAATGATAGTTGCATCATTTTTGTGTAAAGGTTCAAAAAAAATTTTTTCAGCGTTTAATTTTTTTAATGGATAGATACTAACCAAGGCAAAAGGCTCACCGGCCCGCGGGCCGGTGGGCCGGCGGCCCAGTCCGGGCCTGGCGTCATATCTCTAAATTGGGACACCCTGTATACATTATAATTGTATGTCAAAAAGGACAATTTGAAATACTAATCGACGGGTCTGAGCATTTTTCAAAAAAAAAAAACGATTAGTATTTGAGATATTGAATTTATTCCAAATTACAGACTCTCTCTGTATATTCTTATTATTTTCGAGGCAGGCTCCTGTAATACATTTTTTTCAATTTAACGGATCAGTATCAGGATAAACATTTTTAAGGCATTTCATATTTCGTGTTTCAGAATATACAGTAGAGCGTCGATTATCCGAACGTCGATCAACCGAACGACCGCTTATCCGAACTCCTGAATTTTCGTTTAAAAACTCAATTGAAAATGTCTAAACGTAAGCCCTTTCTATGAAAAATAAACACTAGATAAACAAACGGTTAGAGGGAGGTGAATGAGGTGAATCTGCAACCAATTTATCCAATGTATACAAAGTTGGTAGGCTGGTAAGACGGATAAAAAAAACAAAAGACGGACATACGATTTGTGAATCCGTCAGAAGATTTAAGCCGGAACATAAGTAAACGGATTTAGATGATGCTGTATATAAGCGGTTTACTTAAAAAAGATCCCGGGGAGAACCTAATTCTCCTCCCTACATCCCAGGGAGTTTTAGTTGTGTTGCATATAATTTGTGATGCCAAAATGACACCGAAAATAAAATTTCATATTTTTTAATCCATTCTGAAATACTTTGCCAGACACATTGTTAAAAAACACGTAACACAGCCGCTCGTAAACGGCTAGGACTGCTTCGGCAGAAGAAAGTGGACGATTTCTTAATGCTTCATGCTAAAAAAATCTTCATTATGCTGCAAATACAGCACTTTTTTGTTTAATTTCTATCCTATTTGTCACTAAAGATATACATGTATGTACATATGCATGTAAGTGTGTAAAGATGTATGTAAATAAGGTTTTCATTCGCCTATGGGTAAATAGTATTGCTATATCAATACAGTTCGATTATCCGAAAAGATCAATTTTCCGAACACCCTTGTCCCCCAATTAGTTCGGATAATCCACGCTCTACTGTAATAAAAATATTTAAACCAAGTATAGTATTAAAAGCCATCCTTCTTTATTAACCGCATCAACTACTCAGAGTTATTAGCGGGAGAACATAATATACAGTTAATTACATTTGAACATACAATCAGGATTTGTACAATTAATATTACAATAAGTGGGTAGGTTTGGAGTACAATATTTTTTTTTCAACTAATAACTAAAGTATGTAACTTGTCCGTATCTTAATACTAGACATATATAATATAAAAAAAAA
The DNA here is from genome assembly GCF_917563875.1 of Diabrotica virgifera virgifera. Classification (NCBI taxonomy): domain Eukaryota; kingdom Metazoa; phylum Arthropoda; class Insecta; order Coleoptera; family Chrysomelidae; genus Diabrotica; species Diabrotica virgifera. Next base: position 91,035,245 of record NC_065452.1, read on the forward strand.
TAAACTTCTTCACAGTTTGTTGAAAAGGCCAATATCCTTTAGATAATTGAAAAGGTTTTTCGGATTACAATTATCTCCTAAAACATCTTTTATATTTATAGGTATTGCATGTTTGTTTCTTTCATTAATAAATTTAGGACAATCTACCAAAATATGTGGTATGGATATATTACAGTTACAATGATCACATATAGGGTGATTTGATTTAGATATAATATGACCATGAGTTAGTCTGCTGTGTCCTATACGAAAACGAGTTATTTTAGCAAACAATCGGCGATCGATGTTTATCTCACACCATGAATGTGTTGTACGTTTAATAGTCTGTAGAAATGATTTTGATTGTTGCCATTTATTTCCCCAATCACTTAGCACTTTCTGTTTCACGAACGTTTTAAAATCGGTCACTGACACTTTATTCACTGTTATTGAAGATGCACTGTGTATTGCTTCACCGGCATAATGATCCACTTTTTCGTTGCCTTCCAAACCAGTATGTGATGGAACCCAAAAGAAGTGAATTTGCTGTTTTGCTTGATTTAGAAGGTGTAATTGATGTTGTATTAGCTGTTTTATTGAATGTAATGCCACCAATTGTATTATGAAGAGAGGGATGTGATTTTATTGATTGAATGCTTGATGCATAAGCTAACGATAGATATATTCTCCTAAATTTCAAAGGTGGTTCACCAGTTAAACATTGTAAACTTTCAACAGGGCTAGTACAAAAAGCTCCAGTGGCTATTCTTAATGCTGTATTCTGTATAGTTTCAAGCTGAGCAAGTAATGTCTTCTTGGTAGAAGCGTAAACTATTGAACCATAATCAATCTTTGATCGTATAAATGATTTGTAAATATGAATAAGGCTTTTAAAATCTGACCCCCAATTGTTGTTACACAGAGTTCGCAATAAATTCAGACCAGTTTGGCAAGTTTTCTTGATGTACATAATGTGCATTTTCTAAGAGAGCTTTTTATCGAAAAACATTCCTAAAAATTTTATATGGTCAACATATTCTAAGCTGTTTCCATATATTTGCAAATCTGGCTTTGTAGAATGTCGATTCTTTGAAAACAATATACATTTTGTTTTCGTCGTAGAAAATTGTACCCCCACTTGTTTTGACCAATTCTCAAGGTGGTTTAATGTACATTGTAGATTTTTTTGTATCGAGCGAATGTTTTTTCCTTTTGTATATAATACTAAGTCGTCAGCATATAATCTTGCTTTAACAAGTTTTGGTAGATTATCTAATATTTTGTTTATGGAAATCAAAAAAAGTGTTGAACTGATGACAGATCCTTGCGGAGTACCATTTTCTTGATTCTTTATACTGGATGTAATACCATTTACGCGTACTTTAAATTTCCTATTATCTAAAAAGTTACGAATAAAATAAAGTATGTTACCTTTCACTCCCCAGTGACTTAATGTGTTTAAAATGTCATACCTCCAAGCCATATCGAAAGCTTTATTTATGTCAACAAATACAGCAAGACATTCCTGTTTAATAGCAAAACTTTCATGTATTTCTGACTCTAAATCTATTAAATTATCCAAAGTTGACCTGTTTCTTCGAAATCCGCTTTGCTCATTAATTATTAAATTATTTTTGTCTAGAAACCACAACAACCTTTTATTTACCATTTTTTCTAATATTTTGCAGATTGTGTTGGTGAGGGAAATTGGTCTATATGATTCAGAGACTCAGGGTCAGTTCGTGTTTTGTTTGCTTTCAATAAAGGTATTACTATCGCCTCTGCCCATTTCGATGGAAATTCATGGCTATTCCAAATTTTGTTGTAGAAATCAAGGAGGTATAGTTTTGCGTTGTCTGGCAGATTTTGAAGAAAACTTACATGAATTTCATCTGGTCCTGGTGCAGACTTGTTGGTAGTACGTAAGGAATGATTTAGTTCTTCTATTGTAAATGGTTTGTTAAGGGAGTTATCTTCCATGTCAATAAAATCGATTAATTTCTGTTCTGTATGTATCTTAATGTATAAAAAAGTCTTTGGAGTAATTGTTGTTGCTACTGTTTATTTCAAATTGCTTAGCAAAAAGCTCTGCAATTTCAACGTCAGATGATAATATGTGCTTGTTTTCATACAAGAATGGGATTTTTTTATAACTATTGCATCCAGATACTTTTCTGACCTTTTTCCATACAGTACCTATAAGCATAGAATTATTAATACTAGATAGAAATTCCTGCCAAGATTTTTTTCTACTTAATTTTGTAACATATCTAAATTGGGCTCGTAATTTTTTATACTCGATGGTGTTTTCTGTAGTTTTGCAACGCTTCATTTTGTTAAAAGAATTTTTATATTGTTTAATAGCTTGGCTACAATCTGGATTCCACCATGGAAGAGAGGTTCTTTTCAAAATTTTTGTTTTGCCTACGTGGATGTTAGCAGCAGTATATAATAATGATGTGAATGAATTTAATATTTCATCGATAGATTGATCTTTTGTAGTTTCTTCTAATGTTTGGTAATTTCGTTGGATATATGTTTTAAATGAATACCAATCTGCTTTCTTCAAGTTCCATTTTGGAGTCGGAGAGGTATTGCTCTTGTTGTCATTAATTGTCATAGAAATTTTAATAGGGTAATGGTCGCTACCATATAAATATGGTATTACATCCCATGAAAGCTTTGGTGATAATACAGGATCGCAAATTGATAAATCAATAGCTGAGGAGGAACCCACGTGAATATTATATCGGGTTGGTTGCCCGTCGTTTAGGAGGTTCAAGTTTTTAGAAATTATCAAGTTTTCCAAGATTTTCCCTTTAGAGTTTGTTCCGAGAGATCCCATATTGGATTGTGGCTATTGAAATCACCTACAATTATTCTCGGAGTTGGAATTTGATCCAATAAATCTGTAAGATCTGTTTCTGTTATTGATTGGTTTGGGGGAATATATATATTGCAAATACATATTTTTTGGGGAAATAGAACTGTTGCCGCTACTACTTCTAGACCACTCTTAATTTCTAAAATTTTTGATTCGTAATTTTGGTGTACATACATAGCGACTCCTCCACTAGCTATATTTGCATCCCTCCGATTTTTATAGTAACATTTATAATTTTTCATTTGGTAAGTATGCTGTCCTTTAAAATTCGTCTCCTGTATACATATAATGGATGGTATGATTTCTGAACATAAGTGTTTAAACATTTCAAAGTGAGTGTAAAACCCGTTTATATTCCACTGTAGTATGCAATCCATTTTTATTATTATATATTTTTATTCTTGTGAAGACTCTATAGAACTATCAGAGTCCTCTAGAAATTGTTTTATGACAGCTGGACTCAAGTTGAGTTGTTTCATTATTCTTTTTCGTATTCTAGTACTCCTGCTTTTTATGACTCGATCGGTAGAGTATGGATGCATTTTTGACAATGTTTTCAAGAAGTCGTCAATATCTTCGGTGTATGTTTTCACTAGACTGACAAGGTCTTTATTCTCATATGCGTTTTCGAAAAGGTCTACCATCTGCTCAAAGTCCAATTTTAGTGTTTCTTTCTTAAATACAATTTTTGCTGGCTCTAGTAATTGTTCTAATTCATTATAAGTTTTTGGTTTCTTGGTGGGATTTGTGTTCAAAACGGTGAAAGGCTGTGCGAATACTTCAGCGGGGGGTGTGTTTGCATCTGAAAAGTTTCGTTTAGCACTTGTGATATCGGTTTCCATTGGTTTTTGGGGTGTGTTCTCGTTTTTTTCTTTATTCGAGTCATTTTTGTTAAGCTTTTCAGTTAATTTTGTCGTTTCTTTTGATAAGATAGGCATTGGAGTTTCAGAAGTTAATGGGCTATTCTGATGTAAGGTTGTATTGGGAGGAATTAAGTTTGATGATGAAATAGTCATTGTATTAGGTGTTTCAGAAGTTGATGGGCTATTCTGATGTAAGGTCGTATTGGGAGGATTTAGGTTTGATGATGAAATAGCCATTGTAGTAGGTGTTTCAGAAGTTGATGGGCTATTCTGATGTAAGGTCGTATTGGGAGGATTTAGGCAGTTATTAGCGAAATGCCCCTTTAGATTACAAGAAGTGCATTCTTGACTTTCATGTGATAAAAAAATACGATAATTTGTATTATCATGTGTCACAAGTATTGAATCAGGAACGACGGTGCAGGGTGGAGATATTTACACTTGACGACGAAAACTTAGGATATGTTTGTATGCAGGATTAGAAGTACCTATTCGTAAAGAACTAATAGATGAAGTTAGTGTATAGCCAAGTTGTTTTAATTGATGTTCGAGGAATTCGTGTGGGATAGACGGGCGGACATGTGATAGTAGTAGACGTTGACTGGGTATTATTGGACGACTTTGAACTTCTTCTCCATTTACTGTGATTATTCCTCGATGTTGTTTCATGAATTCATCTACGATAGTTTTGCTGGATAAATACATGCAGATTCGGTTGCCGGATATTCTTGAACAGAATAAGATGTTCTTTGGATTGACGTATTCTTCTATTTTAATACCATTTAAGGAATTAAAAACAAGAGCTTGTTCTTTCAAAGGGAAAGCGGTATGTTGTTGTTGCGTAAGAGCAGTTGAATAGCTATAGGGTTTGTTGGTGTTATCGTTGTTGGTTGAAGTCATCATTATTTTTTATAATATTGTTGATTCGAAAAATTTTTCATTTGCAAAATTTTAAAGCCGGACCTGCTTTTATACAGGTTCGACTAATTAGGTGGTCTTGATAATAATTAGCAAGGTTAGATACACACACTTTGTTTACTTATTATTTTGATAAATTTAATTACAAAATAACATTAAGGAAAAAGGTTTTTGTATCCTTACTTTTTCAGCATGTGACGTATCACTTCTCACTAACACAATTGTTAACTTTAGTTTATTAAATTTGGTTTTATTTTCAAAGTATTCAAACTTTAAACGGAGATGAATAAAACATGTGTTTATTAGACTATTGCCAGGGTTGGCCTCCAAAGCCATCCTTCGTATCATCTATAACCGTTGATTGAATACCCCAACGCTATAACCAATCACAAAGTTTATTATAATAACAGGTAATTATAATCTTTCCTTTACAAAATGTTTACTAGAAAATTGGAAATGTCTAAAGATGGTTGTTGGCTTAAATATTTCACGAATTACTTCATTATTCCTTTGTCTAGGTATATGCAAAGGACATCGCACACATCTTATGGAAAATATAATGTCACTCAAATTCAATAAAATTTATACGAATAAATTCGTTTTAAATTAACGGTCAAATCTTATCATTGCGCCAACTCTTAATTATGATTAATTACGGCGCAAATTGCAATTAAAGTTTATCGAAATCACATTTTTTGAGTCAGTGAAAGTGTCAGTTACCATCATTATTGCTCTGGGTGCTATTCAAAAGAGCTTAAACCCCCCTCTGGGCCTAAGCGAATTAGTGAAACTAATCCTCTGATTTATGGAGTACCGACAATTTGGGTGTTTTAAAATATTTTCTTTCTCTCTAACTTATGTACGTATCCATTTGATTTCAGATTTATTTATATCAATTTCTGCTCTTATTATTGAAAATATAGAGTTGGCGCAATGATAAGATTTGACCGTTAATTTAAAACGAATCTATTCGTATAAACTTTATTGAATTTGAGTGACATTATATTTTCCATAAGATGTGTGCGATGTCCTTGGAACAATAAGAGGGATAAACTTTTAAAAATATTGTTAAAAGTTTGTATGTATTTAAATATTTGTTTGTGTTTAAAGACTTTTAATACGTATATTTTGAAACACGAAACATAAAATGTATTAAATAATGTTTATCCCGGCACTGATTCGTTAAATTAATAAACATAATTTTAATAATTATAGCTGTAATAACAGTTAGTTTTCACGTTAACAAAAATAAACAGAATAATTCAATTTGGACGTTACGAATTGTCCGTTAAGAATTTGTATAGTTACGAACTGTCGCTGTTACGAATTGTCCGTTACCAACCCATATTAAGCTGCACCCCCCACCATCGCGAATAAAGTTCGGACTAGGCAAAAAATTTAGTGCTATTTATGTGCTAATTAGTTGCTCTATTCCGAATTTTGTTGCTCAAACCGTTTACCAGGAAATCGCGTTGAAAGTGGGGGGGTGCAGGTTAATGTAAAGCTGCACCCACCCACACCGAAAAAAGCTCAAACTTCTTGATTTTTTTGGTGATAAATTTAGTGCTATTTATGTGCTAATTAGTTGCTCTATTCCGAATTTTGTTGCTCAAACCGTTTACCAGGAAATCGCGTTGAAAGTGGGGGGGTGCAGGTTAATGTAAAGCTGCACCCACCCACACCGAAAAAAGCTCAAACTTCTTGATTTTTTTTGGTGATAAATTTAGTGCTATTTATGTGCTAATTAGTTGCTCTATTCCGAATTTTGTTGCTCAAACCGTTTACCAGGAAATCGCGTTGAAAGTGGGGGGGTGCAGGTTAATGTAAAGCTGCACCCACCCACACCGAAAAAAGCTCAAACTTCTTGATTTTTTTTGGTGATAAATTTAGTGCTATTTATGTGCTAATTAGTTGCTCTATTCCGAATTTTGTTGCTCAAACCGTTTACCAGGAAATCGCGTTGAAAGTGGGGGGGTGCAGGTTAATGGCAAGCTGCACCCACCCACACCGAAAAAAGCTCAAATTTCTCGATTTTTTTTGGTGATAAATTTAGTGCTATTTATGTGCTAATTAGTTGCTCTACTCCGAAATTTGTTGCTCAAACCGTTTACCAGGAAATCGCGTTGAAAGTGGGGGGTGCAGGTTAATGGCAAGCTGCACCCACCCACACCGAAAAAAGCTCAAACTTCTTGATTTTTTTGGTGATAAATTTAGTGCTATTTATGTGCTAATTAGTTGCTCTATTCCGAATTTTGTTGCTCAAACCGTTTACCAGGAAATCGCGTTCAAAGTGGGGGTCCAGCTTAATGGCAAGCTGCACCCACTCACACCGAAAAAAGCTCAAACTTCTTGATTCTTTTGGTGAAAAATTTAGTGCAATTTATGTGCTAATTAGTTGCTCTAATCCAAATTTTGTTGCTCAAACCGTTTACCAGGAAATCGCGTTGAAAGTGGGGGGTGCAGGTTAATGGCAAGCTGCACCCACCCACACCGAAAATAGCTCAAACTTCTTGATTTTTTTGGTGATAAATTTAGTGCTATTTATGTGCTAATTAGTTGCTCTATTCCGAATTTTGTTGCTCAAACCGTTTACCAGGAAATCGCGTTGAAAGTGGGGGGGTGCAGGTTAATGTAAAGCTGCACCCACCCACACCGAAAAAAGCTCAAACTTCTTGATTTTTTTGGTGATAAATTTAGTGCTATTTATGTGCTAATTAGTTGCTCTATTCCGAATTTTGTTGCTCAAACCGTTTACCAGGAAATCGCGTTCAAAGTGGGGGTCCAGCTTAATGGCAAGCTGCACCTACCCACACCGAAAAAAGCTCAAACTGCTTGATTTTTTTGTTAAAAAATTTAATGCTATTTATGTGCTAATTAGTTGCTCTATTTCGAATTTTGTTGCTCAAACCGTTTACCAGGAAATCGCGTTGAAAGTGGGGCGGTGCAGGTTAATGGCAAGCTGCACCCACCCACACCGAAAAAAGCTCAAACTTCTTGATTTTTTTTGTGATAAATTTAGTGCTATTTATGTGCTAAGTACTTGCTCTATTCCAAATTTTGTTGCTCAAACCGTTTACCAGGAAATCGCGTTGAAAGTGGGGGGTGCAGGTTAATGGCAAGCTGCACCCACCCACACCGAAAAAAGTTCAAACTTATTGATTTTTTTTGTGATAAATTTAGTGCTATTTATGTGCTAATTAGTTGCTCTATTCCGAATTTTGTTGCTCAAACCGTTTACCAGGGGCGGGGCCAGCTTCTCATTAGACGCACAACGAAACACTTGTACACTAAAACAATGAGCAATAAAATCAGATAGCGGTATAGTTCGATGGTACGTGGTCCCTAAATTATTTTAGTACCAAATAATATGTACGAGTAATTTATTTATTTAACATAGAACAGAGACACCTATAGCGCGGAACAAGGTCGGGTGGGATAAACTAATGCATTTGCAAGTTCTACGGTTAGCAACAAAATCGGATACCGATATATTTCGATAGTACGTATCATCATGATCATAATCATCCAGCCCTTTTCGTTCACTGCTGGACATAGGCCTCCCTCATTTTTGTCCATTGTGCTCTATTTTGAGCACTTTGCATCCAATTTCTTGACATTTTCTTGAGCTCATCTGGACTGAAGCGTAGGTCATCTTCCTCTACTTCTTTTGTCTAATCTCGGCCTGCCCTCAAGTAATCTCTTCGTCCACCCCCCATCACTGATTCGGGCGACGTGTCCGGCCCAGTTCCATTTCAGGGTGGCATTTCGGGAAATTACATCGGTAACTTCTGTTCTTCGCCTTAAGTCTTCATTTCTAACTCGGTCACGAAGCGATATACTCAGCATTGAGCTTTTCATTTTCCTCTGGGCTATTAGCAGCATTTTAGAAGTTGTAGCTGTCAATGTCAAAGTTTCGTCACCATAAGTCATCATAGGCAACACAAATTGGTCAAATGTTTTACGTTTTAGAGAAATTGGTATATCGCTTTTAAAGATGTCTTTGAGTTTTTCATAGGCTGCCCATGGTAGGTTTATTCTTCTTCGTAGTTCGCATGTTTGGTTGTCTCTTGTGATCTTTATTTCATGTCCAAGGTATATGTATTTTTCCACTAGCTCTACTTCGTTGTCTCCAATATTGATATTTCCGCTAGGTACTAGGTTTGTCATGAATTTTGTTTTGGAGATGTTTATTTTGAGACACCTACACTGGCATACACTAACTAAAGTTCATGTAGCATGGTACATATCTCCTTGAGGTTGTCAGAGAACAAAACTATGTCGTCTGCGAATTTCAAATTTGTTAATCTTCTACCGGCAATATTCAGGCCTCGCTCTTCCCAGTTAAGTTATTTACAAGCATATTCTAGTACGAGTAGTATAGTATAGTACTCTATAATTTTATACGAGGTATGTAAAAATATATGAATTTGGCTCAAGAGTAAAATACCTTTATTTTTCACAATATCGAAAATTGTTATTATGAAAAGTTATTAAGAATTAAAAACCATGTTTTAGTTTGTAATTACATCCTTCTAACTGAAATATTTTGAACTATAAAGGTACTTTACATTTGATCTAAATTTATCTTTTTTGACATACCTCGTATAAAATTGATATAAGATTGTTGTATTTTAGGTTTTAGAGTGTTTTAGACCATGCAGAACTTTTTATTACTAATCACTTTTTTCGTAAAATTAATAATAAAAGAGTTATTAGAATTAAAATTACTGAAAATAATGTTATAGGTTTCAGACACATACTGTATATTATTTTACGGACTATAATAAACTTTACTTAATTTTTTTTTGTTTTAGCACCTAATCTTTACAACCCAATAGGTCCCCATAACCCTCGAGTAACTGCAAATTTAGCATACTTTCCTCCCCTACTATAATGCACACTACAGTAAGCATAAATGGTATAAGCCATATCCATGGTTATGGCGGTTTCTGTGAACTAATTTCTAAACCACATTCGTCAAATAATATGAAAATACAAATTTGTAAAAATACTAAATAGTCTAACCCACGTTTTCATTATAATATATGGGCTAGACGCTTGTTTCAGATCTTTGTAAGCGTCTTTTCATTGTGTGCACCAGATGCAACATATTAAATTCAACTAATATTCATTTTGACTTATTAAATGACGAGAAATTTATTGTTGGACTAATATTACAATTTATTTACATAAATAAAATAGCATCAAAATATAGACTTTATCTTTAGTGTAAAATACGAAAGTGTACCTATTATTTAAAACTGTAAATTTTGTGTGTTGTCAGCTTTGCAATTGATTAAAGAATTTTTTAAATTTCTTTTATCACAGATAACTTACCGAAAGGTAACACAATATGTTTTGTGATTAACTCGTAGTTATATTTGTGTCATAAATGCCGACAAATTTTGCATTAACGAAACCTATTGTTCATTATATTAAATATAATGAAACTGTTATACTTAATAGTTAGTTAGTCAAAATTCTTGTCAGCAAAAATTTTGTATGCCCTTTTAACAAAGAAGTTTGATATTTCAACATATTGTATTAAGCTTTAAACAAGTGCAGACCGTTGTTATCGCTGTTGGTGTAATCAAACAAGCTTGGTGTTCTTACTTCAGGGACTATTATTTTTAATATTCGAGGTAAGGATAAACTTATTTTGACTTAAAATTGCATAGTAGATAGACATTTTTATTTAATAAACCTTTTATTCTGATACTAAGAGCGTAGGCGCAAAATTTCGGGCCAACGCTTTTTAAATGCATTATTTTTTTTTCGAATCCTGATAAAACTAATAAGTATTTTGAAAAATTTAAACGCAGAATGAAAGATTACATTATTACCTTTTTTTATTTATTTAATTGCAAATTTGTTCCACACTAACATTTAGAGTATTGTAATAAGTAAATAGTTTATAGTGATGCTCGCGCTAATAACCGGCAAAATAACGCAAAAGATGGAAAACATATTAAGTTGTGAGATAAAAAGAGATGAAACTAGTAAACTGAAAATTGTTTTGTTAAATTTTTGGTATTTAGTTTTTGTAAAACACTATCTTTTGGTTTTCAAAATTACATACATTAATATATATTCTTATAATAAAGTCACAATATTTGAACAACTTTTGCGGTTATTTTTTAGTTTTGGATATTCCAAATGTGCGTAGCAGCAGGTAAACTAAAATTCGAACGTCTAATGTAAATAACATTAAAATTGGTTTGTTGATTTATTTTTTTCATGTAATTTTTATTACATTTATTTTTATTGTTTCTTAAGCTTTAAGGCTTTTTTGGTTAATTTAACAAAAAAAAAACTGATTGTGTTTTAATTTCAAAAATAAACTGACATTTCCTTGATTAATTACGAACAAATTTTATTTTTAAAACTTTGTTGAATAGACGATGGAAAACCACCTCCAAAATTATAAAAAAGTGTGCAGGGTGCTATTACAAAATTTAAAGCTAGGGGTTGTAGGTTGTAGGATAGAATTCGGAGGTAATATCCTGTTCTTGCTCTCATTGACTGGCGTATAAGAGATATAGCGTCAATAAATTAGTCTGGGACACCCTGTATGTACATGGTCAGTTTGTTTTAAAGTGATAATTTGGACTTCCTATGGAGTAGCCAGTATATATTTTTATTTTCAGGTTAAGTTGGCTTCTTTTTGCTTTCATGTATATTTTCCATGTCAGTTTCTCATCCGAGTGGAGTCCATGGTATTTTACCATAGTTTTTACAGGGATAGGGTTGTTATTTATGGTAACTTCAGGTGGTCTGCTTCTTCTTGTAGTAAATGTTATTTGGACAGATTTATCGGTATTAACACTTATTTTCCATTTATGTAGCCATTTATAAAGATATACAGGTGGTATTGCAGCTTCTCAGATGCTCTCGTCGGGTCCACTCTTTCTTACAGTGTCGTCACCTCAATGGACGGTGGCTACTACAATTGCAAACTCTTGTCTGTCTTAAGCGGTTCAAAATTTAGCCTGTCCTCTGTCGGATGTTTCTGAGCCACGATAGTCTTTTCCTTCCTAGTCCCCTCTTTCCCTCGATCTTTTCTTTCACTATAAGTTTAGCATATTGGTACTTATTATTTCTCAGTATGTGGCCTAGATATGATGTTTTTCTAACTTTCACTGTGTTAAAAAGTTCTCTTTCCTTACCTATTGTATGCAACACTTCGTCGTTTGAGGTGTGCGATGTCCACGAAATTTTGAGAATTCTCCGGCAGATCCACATTTCAAAGGTCTCCAATTTATTTACGGTTGATGTTTTAAGGGCCCATGTCTCAACTGCACAGAGAAGAGTCGACTAGACGTAGCATTTGGATAAACGTAGTCGAATTTCGAGTTTTATTCGAGAATCACAATGCAGTTTTTTTGATTATTTCGAAAGATTTTGTGGTCCCTTCTATTCTCGATCTTATTTCTAGATCAGGATTTAGGCTGCCATCGTTTCAACATCCCAAGTACTTAAATCTATTAACCTGTTCTAAAATGTGCCCATTTATTGTGCAAGGTTGAGGTACGTTTTGGTTTTTTCGGATTGACATGACTTTGGTTTTTTTAATGTTTATTTTCATACCAAATTACTCACAGGTCGAGTTGGTCTTGTCCATGAGTCATTGTAGACCCAAGTCGGAATCCGCAATCAAGACTGATTTTTACGCCATTCATCTTGACTCCATCCTTGGAATCCTCCAGTGCCTCTGTAAATAGAAACTCGGAGTAAATATTAAACAGTAGAGGCGACATGACAGATCCCTGTCTAACTCCCCTCCTAATTTCTACTTCTGCGGATGTGGCACCTTCGATCCTAACTCTGGCGTTTTGGTTCCAGTGTAAGTTTTTTAGTAATTTGATGTCTTTTCCACCTAAACCGAGTTCTTGCAAACGTTCTAATGGTAGGTCGTTTCTTACTCTATCAATTGTTTTTCGTCTATAAAGCATATAAATATATAGATAAAGGCATTATTTTTATTTTCAATTCAGACAGGTTTCGACAAGTTATATAAATATATCTTTATGTTGGTCGTAGCATTTTTGGGTCCACGTCTGAGGTTATTATTGCAGTATTATCTGCAAATGTAGCTGTTATAATATTGTCAGTTTGTGGTAGATCTGCAATAAAAATTAGATAAAGGAATGGCCAATTACTACGCTACCTTGAGGAACTCACGATTTTATCGTTTTTGTTTTGTTGAACTTACAAAGCTTCAGATTTTTCAGGGTTAGATTGTGCCCATGCTCTATCAGTTTTTCTTTTACGAGGGATGCTTATGATTGTTGCCTATGAATTGATTGCCTAATGTGAAGTGGTATGTTTATTTTGTTTTGTTCCCTTTTATGACTCTCAGGAGTAGCTATTTATGGGGCACACCGGAAATATTATGTGTTATGTATTGTACGGCCTCTTCTATTTCTTTCTCATTTTTTGTGTGGTGATTAAGACTGATTTTTTCATCTCGAATATCTTGAAACAATTGCCAGTCAGTTCCTCTACTACATAGTTTAGGTGTTTTTTTTACATATTGCATGAGTGCTGATAGTTATGATGCTAGGACTGTGGTCATAAATTAGATATGCCTTTGGTTACAGCGAAGTCCAACAAATCTAGGATTTTTTGTAAGTTGGATAGGACTCAATTTCAAGAACGTGATTTTTTAATCCGTTGACGTTCCATACAGCAACTCTTAATGAGGAAGCCCTTATTTAGCCAATTTATTTATTACTGTTAAGCATGGTTAGAATCCTGCTATTCTGATTTAATAATTGAGTAAACTTGTTCTTTTTGCGTAGAAAATTTGTTAGCTTTTCTGAAAGTTGCTCAATACCATTTGTCTTTGGCTGGTTGTTTAGGGCTTGCGCATAAGAAAGAGCATTATGGTGTAAATTTTGTTGTTGTTCTGGAACCTGGACTTACGAGGTGTTGGGAGCAGCTGCATTTTGATTAGCTATTCGATTTGCATTATTTTCGTATTGTATTTTAATTAAATCCCGATAGACAGTACTACAATTTATTTGCTGAGTGTTCATCATTGCATAATGCGCATCTTGCTGGAGTGTTTTTAGATTTTCGGAACTTTTTTGTATCATCATCTTACGCAATTGTAGACCAAATCATTTATAGTACATTGCATAATGGTTTTTGCTCCAAATATTAAAGAACCACTTGGATCAACATGAAATTTGGCATACACATAGGTAACATGTCAAAGAAGAAAAGCGACGTGCCGATGTATGCTTTTGCCCTGGGAGTGAGTTTTGCACCTTCTCGCGGGTAAAAAAATATACGTTCAAAATAAGTCCGGAAATAGATAAAGTGACTAATTCTAAGCAACTTTTGTTCTATAGCATTTTTTCTCTAAGTTAATAATTTTCCAGTTATTTGCGAGTAAATATGTTCATTTTTCAACAAAGAAAGAACACGTTTTCAGGCGCTTTTTTGTAAATAAATCAAAAAGTATTTTTTGTATTTCATCGAAAAACATTGTGAAAAAAATACAGCTTTTAAAAAAGTGCAAAAAATAGTATACGTATAAACTCTTTAGACCCAGCAGAAGCAAAGTTGTAGCTAATGAAAAATAGGTTCATAATAGCCGTCAAATTTCAAAGCGAAGATTTCAACGTGAAATAACCAAAAAATGATGCACTTTTTGGGGAAAACTAATTACAACTTTTTTAAATTCTTTAAAAAACCTTTATTTCTGTTTTTGAAAAAGGTTGGGTATATGTAGCATCAAAAGTAAGCAAGTTACGCTCAAAATAAAGTTGGTCTCTTTTTTTCGTCAAAAAACTCGGAAAAATTACCCCCTAATTAGAATCTTCGTTACCGCTTCACAAGTTACTTTACTTATGTATTACTTATATGATCTGTAAGTTTCATAGGTCGAAGGACTTATTGTTTAAAAATTTGGTTTCGAAGTAATTTTTTTTAATTTGTAATTTTGAAAAAAAAAATGGTTTTTTTTTCAAAATAACTTAAAATTTATTAGTGATACTAAAAACCACAAAAAAATAAAAAAATGTAGGTTTTGCTTTTCTGAGTATTTTGGATCTTTGGTTTTTAAAGTAAGGCAAAAATTGGTTAAGATATGGCTGTTCAAAATCTGCAAACACTCGTGATTGTCAACTAGTTCAAGCCCTTTCAATTACAGCCCCTTCAAAAGTAAGCACTCTGAACCGATGAAATTTACAGATCATATAAACAATACATACTCGAGTAAAGCAACTTATGTTGAAAGTGGTAACGATTAATTTCATTTGGGATGCTGATTAGGGGGTGATTTTCAAGACTTTTTTTACCAAAAAATAAGATACCAGCTTTATTTTCAGTCCAACTTCCTTACTTTTAATGCTAGGAACTTTATTAAAAATAACAATAAAGCTTTTCTTAAGAGCTTTAAAAAAGTTGTAATGAGTTTTCCCAAAAAATTGTTTCATTTTTTGGTTATTTCACTTTGAAATTTTAGTAAATGAAGATATTCACTCGCAAATAACTCAAATAGTATTCATAGTGAAAAAAATGCTCATCATCATCATCATCAGCCTCTCTCAATCCACCGCTGGACATAGGCCTCCCCTGTTTGTCTCCAAAGTGTTCTATCTTGTGCTTTTTGTATCCAGTTTTTTGTTGTCCATCCTTGTATTATTCTTCTGGATACTTCTGTTGTTTGATTGTCCTTACCTATCTTAATTTCGTGACCCAGATATATATATATATATATATATATATATATATATATATATATATATATATATATATATATATATATATATATATATATATATATATATATATATATATATATTTGTCTACCAGTTCTATTTGTTCATTTTGTATTTCAAGGTGTTTACTTGGTACTAAGTTCGTCATATATTTTGTTTTTGTTATATTCGTTTTTAAGCCTATTTTATGACATGCCGTACCAAGTTCTTCCAACATTTTCTTTATTTGTCCCAAATCGTCTGCAATCAGGACTATATCGTCTGCGTAGCTTAGGTGGTGTAGCATCTCTCCGTCCACATTTATTCCTTTATCTCCCCATTCGAGGGTTTTGATTGCTTTTTCTAGAGCCGATATGAAAAGTTTAGGTGACAACGTATCCCCTTGACGGATACCTCTTTTAATTTTTATTTGTTTGCTGTTAGCGTGTAGTTGATTTATTGGATTTCATTTTATTCATCGCTTGTCTAATTTCACTGAGAGTTATTTCTGGCATGAGTTCAGAGCCTTGATTTAATATTGTTTTGCTTATTGCATCTTTTAGCTGTGTTTGGTTCATCCGTCTGCTTTTATAAAGTTCTCCATAGAAGTCTTCTACTATTGTTAAAAGCTCCTCTCTATTTGTTGTTATTTCGCCCTTTTTGTTTTTTAATTTAATGATCTGACTTTTTCCATTATTTAGTTTTCTTCGCAGACTTTTAGGCCTTTATTATTTTCTATGGCTTGTTCGATTTTAAGTGTATTATACTTTCTTAAGTCTTTTCTTATTGCTTTCTTGACTTCTTTGTTTATCTCTCTCTTTTGCTCTCCATTTGGATCATTTCTTACTGTAATAAGATTTCTTTGTTTCATTAAATTCCTGGTGTCAGTACTAAATTTTTCTTCGTTCTTACTTCTTGGACAGTGTTTTCTCATGCTTTCTCCAATGGCTTGCATAATATGTTGGTTTAGTGCATCTATGTTTTCGTTGAGAGTTATGTCAGTGTTGTTTCTCAGTTTGGTTTCAATGTCGTTTTGATATTCTTTAATGTCTCTAGGTTGAGTCCATAGAGTAAATACGAAACCAATACCAATATGGACTCAACCTAGAAAAAAATGCTATAAAACAAAAATTGCGTAGAATTAGTGAGTTTATCCATTTACAGACTTTTTTGAACGTATATTTTTTCACCCGCGAGAAGGGGTGAAACTCACCCCCAGGGTAAAAGCAGACATCGGTATAATATCACTTTTTTTCTTTGAAATGTTAGCTATGTGTATGCCAAATTTCATGTCAATCCAAGCGGTTCTTTGAAATATTTAGAGGTTTTGCAATCTTTTACCGTCAGCAAACGGACTATTAGTAGGCACTCAACGGAATTCTCAATATTGATAAGTATACCTAATATAATGAAACATCTCAAAAATAATTATTCTCCTTTAAGTCCTCCACAAAGGTTTTGCATCTATAAAACATTTAGTGGTTGATTGTTTTGGGAACGATAGACTGAGTCCTGGCTAGATGACTGGCGGGATGAAAGTCTTCAGTATTTTCTTGCGCTTACAACAACGGCGTAACCAGCATGACCCTAAGGGGAAGGTTACAACTACTGGAAGGTCTCTGCCGGGTATGGTGTTAAGCGTATAGAGCTCAAAGTACATCCCAATGGGGGGAGGGTTATAACCCCAAACCCCCCCTGGTTACGCCTATGGCTTAGAATAAACAGAAAGTTTCTTTTGAATGAGATATTTGAATTTAAAAATCACACTTAATTTTCTCTCCTTTTTTACCCCTGTAACTTATGAAATTAAACATTATAGAAGGTTTCAAGGACTTTCGACCCTCGGTAATAATGTAATCTTTCATTCTGAGTTTAAATTTGGGCCTATGATAGTCGATTTCGTTTTTTTAGGTTTTCAGTCTTCCGGTTTCGTATTTCGATTTTCCGACTGCATATTACATTGTGTGAAATATTTTATCACAAGAAGGAATTATCATCATGTCTGCACGAGGAAGACCATCAAAAATAGATAAAAGTCTTATGATTGATGTGCTAATGAACTATAAAGATCGCTTGATAGTGGACGGTCAAAAAGTTATTTCGAAGTCTGATCCTATTTGGATAACAATGGCAAAAGAATTAAAAAATCAAGTAACGTCATTATCTTTGTACGCATTTGTTACATGCAATAGAGATAATATAAGGAATAAATTGACTGACCATCTCCCTGTTTCTCCTTATCAGTCAATGGATTGTGATAGCCAACTTTTAAGCAATGTTTCTACAAATGAGTCAACAGAAAATTCTACTATAAATATTTCTGATATGACCATAAACGATGTCGATGAGGTGTTAACGTTCACTATTACTTTTGCAAAGGCTGATTTTAATGCAATGATAATGTATAAAACATACAGGCGAAGAGAAAAAGGTCGTCCAACTTCAACGCGACAATATACAGTATTGCAACCTGGCAAGTGGCAGCAAGTATTTAATGAAAAAATTTGGGAAAATACAAAAGTGTCTTGTGGTTTTAATTTTAATCGGCATAAATTAACCGGCAATGGCGAATCCGGATATGCGAACGGTACATGCAAATGTGGATCAATAATAAAATGTAAGATTAACAATATGAATAAGCTAACTACAGAAATAAAATGTAAATTTATCGAAGGGGAAGGACGTTGTGGAAAACGATATTTGAGAAATCCGATAAGGCAAGCTATTGGGAATGAATTACAAGAAAAAAAAGTAATGAAGTACAGAGTCGACATGGCAGAAAAATTAATGCAAGATGGTGATAATGCTGAACCTCCACATTTATTTGATGCAAATGTTTTAAGAGTTGCCAAACACACCATGAAAGAAAAAAGTTATTTTGATAAGGATCCAATAAAAGCTTTGGGAATTATGCAATTAGGTGAGTTCAAGAATATTATTCACAATATTGGCTTAAATCCATTCTTCGTACATTATTGGTCGAATTATCAATTGCACGTATATAAAACATACACATCAGACGAAACAGCTTGTGTTTGCATTGATGCAACTGGAAGTATTATAAAAAAAATTAAAAGATCTGACAAATCAAAAACAGGACACATTTTTTTATACAACTGTGTCGTTAATTCTGAAAAAAGTGGACTCTTTCCGGTGACACAAATGCTATCTGAAAAACATAATACAAATATTATTCAATACTGGCTTATGGAGTGGATACGATCGGGTGCTCCACGTCCACGTGAAGTCATATGCGACTTTTCACGTGCATTATTAACAGCAGCCGTACGCAGTTTCACTAATTTTTCTACGCTTGACGAATATGCGGACGCTTGTAAGGAAGGTAATTTTCCTATTTGCTACATACGAATCGACGTAGCACATTTTATAAAAAAATATTCCAATTTTTTAAAAGATGTACGTCCTCGCATAAAACAATTTTACCTACATGTGTTAGGACAATTAATTTTATGTCGAAACATTGAGACTGCTGAGGAAATATTAAGTGGAATTTTAGTAATTACTCAAAGCGAAACAGAAGGCTACACCAGAGAGAATAAAAAAACAATATGTGAAGAGTACAAAATAAAAATGAGAAACCTTATTACAGATACCGAAGACGAAGTACTATCTAATGATGTTACAAGATATAATGATGCAGAAGATGTAAGCACCAATTTTAATAAGTGGAGTTACTGGGCAGAAAACATTAATAATAAAATAAAAATTGTACTAGCTGATAATGAGGGAGATAGAGAAAATGCCCACTACATACCGAAATTAGCGGATTATCTAATAAAAGACGTTAAATTGCTACCTTTATGGTCTTGCATATGCCGAGATAACTTTGGATACGGTAGAATACCCGCCAGCAGTGCTTCTGTGGAAAGTGACTTTAATATTGTAAAAAATATTATGTTGAAGACAGAGACAACACCTATGCGTGCGGATGAATTTGTGACAAAACACGTAAATTTTATGAGTGGTCGCTTAAAACTAACACACACAAATACAGACCCCGACGATAGACATAGAGTAGAAGAAAATACCCAAGATGAACTCAATAATATTACAGAAAATGTAAGAGACGAACAGGTAGTAGCAAGAAATGATATAAAATGTCCAGCTTGTAAAAATGGACACAAGCCGACTGGTGGACACACATGTTATGTGTGCAAAAAAATTGTGCATGCCCTCGACGAATGTTCCATACCAATTGGAGAAGAAGGATATGGACAGACACGAATATGTATAGAGTGCAACCAAATAAACAATATTAAAGACATAATTGCCACAAAGGAAGTTGAAGATTGGCGAGGTTTGGCCGCAAAATCAGCTAATTCAAAATCCACAGGAAAATATTTGAAAAAAAATGCTGTACAAACAGAATTTTTATTGGATAAACACATTAACAAAATACCAATAATGAGAAACGGAAATAATACATCTCTAACCCAAATTAAAATAGGAAAAAATAGTTATTCTTTGACAAATACATGTGCGTTTGACAGCATTTTACAATTATTTCTTGCAGCATATTTTGACACAAATACTGTTAAAAATCTTGTACATACTGAAATAGATTTCAAATTTTTTACCTTAATAAATGATATAGTTTCTCATGGTATCAAAAGATCTTCGTATAAA